>NW_009718668.1:0-39822 GCF_000703405.1 Apaloderma vittatum | reverse complement strand
GCATCTCTTGATGCCGCCCAGGACACGACTGGCTTTCTGGGCTGCAAGTGCACACTGGCAGCTCATGATGAGCTTCTCGTACCCCCAAGCCTTTTTCTTGAGGGCTGCTCTCAAGCCAGTCACTGCCCAGACTCTATCGGTGCTTGGGATATCAGAGTTCTGGACACATAGCAAGCACTGAGTTCTTGAGAAACTTCATGCAATAGTCTTTTGAAAAAGACTTTTTCAAGAATCTAAATACAAATAGACCATCCTGCTGAGGCCACATCTGGAACATTGTGTCCAATTCTGGAACTCTCAGCTCAGGAGAGACAGGGAACTGATGGAGAGAGTCCAGCGCAGAGCCACAAAGCTGATGAAGGGAGTGGAACATCTCCCTTAGGAGGAAAGGCTGAAGGAGCTGGGTCTCTTTAGCTTGGAGAAGAGGAGGCTGAGGGGTGACCTCATCAATGTTTATAAATACGTCAAGGGGGACTGTCAGGAGGACGGCGCCAGGCTCTTCTCAGCAACTTCCAATGACAGGACAAGGGGCAATGGGTACAAGCTGGAACATAGGAGGTTCCACAAAAATATTAGAAAAAAATTTTTCACTGTGAGGGAGACGGAGCTCTGGCACAGGCTGCCCAGGGAGGTTGTGAAGTCTCCTTCTCTGGAGACATTCAAAACCTGCCTGGACACATTCCTGTGTGACCTGCTGTAGGTGATCCTGCTCTGGCAGGGGGTTGCACTAGATGATGTTTCAAGCTCCCTTCCAACCCCTGACATTCTGTGATTTTGTGATTCTGTCAGCAAAACTTGGTAGATGGTGCAGTGTAGGTGAAATCTTCCTTTTACAGAGAGAGTCTCCACTGGTGACAACTTTTTTCAGATTCTCTAACTTCAACTCTAAAAATTGGAAATGTTTTTCCCCTATAATTTCCAGGAAAAGTTAACCAATTATATCTGGCACATCCTACTTTTCAGTTCACTCTCCTTTTCTTGAAGATTCA
Source organism: Apaloderma vittatum (assembly GCF_000703405.1). Classification (NCBI taxonomy): domain Eukaryota; kingdom Metazoa; phylum Chordata; class Aves; order Trogoniformes; family Trogonidae; genus Apaloderma; species Apaloderma vittatum. Next base: position 38,833 of record NW_009718668.1, on the reverse strand, counting down.
TGAAGAGGAGATATGTGCCACATAATACTCTTCTCCACTAAATGACTGCACTACCTTATGTCATAGATTATAGATGCTCTCAAGAGGACAGATTGTCTCCTACAAACACCCGTGAAACTGGAGTGCCATAACTCCACCTGAAAAAGAACGAATGACAAAGAAGTAACACAAATGGATCTCCAAGTTATGCCCTCTCCAATGTCACATAATACTAAACATATAAAAAGGAAGAAGAAAGAAATCAGCTTGATAACCTGGTCTGACAAAAAGAAGTCAAATGTAAACCAAGTTAATCCTGAATCCTGCACATGCACTCGATGACAAGCAAAAGAATCCTACTGCCTTGAATGTAAATGTCGGCCCTGCAGATGACAACGACAACACTCTAAGCTTCTTTTTTACCCATCAAAGCATTTAAAATATGTTAAGATGCTTCCTCAACAAGCAACACTTGCATATTGGAGCCTCACATCACTGCTACTTCAAAGCAGAGGGGTTTGAAGCATGTTCTTGGCTCTCACTGGGAGAAATCATTCATGTAACAAGGATGCAAGGTGCAGTTGCAGCAGGTGTCTACACTGCATCATATCTATTCAAATGAATTCAACACCCACTGAATTATCTTGCATATTAAGTGAATTAGGTTGTCGGTTTCATATGCCTTTAGATTTCCTCTGCAGATGATCTAGGGCGTTTTCTACATCCCCTTTTACAGGAGTACAGTGTGGGTGCAGGGAGTTCAATGTCTTCTCTGCTCTTCAAGGGTGAAAAGAGGAGGCACTGCAATCTCTTTGTTTGAAGAATCTTAAACAATTTCCCTCTCTGCACCTCTCAGTCAGTTACTTGCCCTTAAGCCTCTCTAAAGAATGTGCCAGTAGCTAATGGAAAGCAGTTTCCAACCTCTCCTGGGATTGCCTCTTCAGTGGAGACCAGCTGGTATGTGCCATTATGAAGCCAAAACAGCCTGGACAACCACACAACACCCCATTTGTCACAGTTAACAGTTACACAGTGTTCCTGAAACTCAGAATACTTGTGTGGAGACTTACATAAAGGTGTGCCTAAGGGCTAATGGCTTCTCATACTTTCAGATGTTTGGTTTTGAAATGCATCAGTAAGACTCCAAGTCTGGAATCTCTTGATCCATCAGAAGAATACAAGGGAGAAGGAGATGAGCAGGGTAGATTTAGATTAGATATAAGAAAGAAGTTCTTCACTATGAGGCTGGTGAAATACTGGCACAAGTTGCCCAGAGAGGTGGTGGAGGCCCCATCCCTGGAGGCACTCGAGGTCAGGCTTGATGAGGCTCTGAGCAACCCTCTGCTCACTGCAAGGGGATTTGACTAAATGATTTTTAAAGGTCCCTTCCAGCCCAACACACTCTATGATTCTATGATTTTATGATTCTGAGAGTTTGCTGCTTGTCATGATTTAACCACACTAGGCAGTTAAATCCCACAGAGCTGCTCACTCACTGCCCTGCAGTGGGATGGAGGAGAAACTCAGAAAGGTAGAAGTGAGAAATCTCATGGGTTGAGATAAAGACAGTTCAGTAAACAAAACCACCAACAACAAAAATGTAAACAAACCCAAGAAAAATAAGTGAGGCAAAAAAAGAAATAAATTGCTCACCACCAATCAACTGATGCCCAGCCAGTCCCTGAACAATGGCAGCTCTAGCCAACCTCAACCTCAAGCCACACCAGTTTTGTTGCTGAGCAATATCCCTGGAATATCCTTTGGCTCAGTTGGGATGAGCTGTCCCAGCTGTGTCCCTTCCTTACTTCTTCTGCGCTCCCAGCTTCCTCACTGGTAGGGTGGTGTGAGAAGCAGAAAAGGCCCTGACTCTGGGTAAGCACTGCTCAGCAATTACTGAAACACATCCACTTTATCAACACTGTTTTAATCACAAATCTAAAGCACAGCACTTTAAAAGTTACTATGAAGAAATTCAACTCTATCCCAACTAAACCAAATAGACCTGTTGGGATCAGAGGAATAGGGTCTTGAACATACGGGGAAAAACTACTAGGCTAAAGAACTTTGTTTTATGAGGACAACAAATGGATTTTTAATCCTAATTGACTTCTCTTTGCATGAAAATCCTTTTTACGTGCAAATATTTTAACTGTAAAGGCCAGAAGATGAAGGAGGGTGATACAAAGAATGAGATTCATTCCACTTAAGTTGGCTAAAGATTTGGAGACTGCTTGTCTGGGCTCCTCAATAGTCAATGTAGAAGTATTGGCAATGCCAGAAAGCACTCACTCCTGTCAAATGTCTACTTGTCCTCAACCCTCTGAAAGTCTCTTCTCAGAGACTCCACCAGTAAACTAAGCAACCAACTTAACCAGTAAACTAAGCAACCAACTTAACCAGTAAACTAAGCAACCAACTTAATTTCTAGATCTTGGACAGCTGAATTGACGTGACTGGAATCCCAACCACATTTTGGGAACACCATGTGAGTCATCAGATACAGAGGTCTAGAATGGAAATCCTTCTTCAGCATTCATGTGGCCTTTGCCATTACTGTCTTCACTGAAGAGACTGGTTTTCAGATGATGCATACACAAGCAGCTCATCCGAGCACAGTGTCACGGTTCCAGGCAGCAGCAGCTGAGGATTTGAGTCCTACACATTTCACACGAGCACTGGTGGGGGAAAATAAGTATTGAGGGTTAAAAAAAAATGTTAACCTTTATTTTAAATGAAATATTTTGAAGAGTCATCAGGAGCCTGTGGCTGCTGAATCCTGGAAATGGACACTCCCTTGTGGATTTTGGAATATAAGCGTCTTTGTCAAGTGTACAAATTAAATTCTGCAAGAAAACACCTATGGGTTTCACGTTAAGGTTTGTCTTACCACCATAGTTAGACCACAGGTGTGATGCCGCACACACACATAAAAGATACACATCGGTGTATGCATATTGAACTGCTCCTATATAAATCTATTATGTTGCACTTTCAGCTTTTAAGCTCAGAGAAACTGAGAACTTGACTTTCAGCTGAATGGAAAAATAGACCAAATGTCATTCGTTCTTGAAATTAAGGAGAAAAACGCACAAAATTCAAGGAAACTGTACTTGATTAATGTATTCTGAGAAATTCATTGTTGACGTAGGTCAGGCAAGATGGTCTATGGATTCTGGAGGAAGAGATTTGAATACACTATTAAACAGAAATCAGATAACTTAAAAAATCAATTTTGTTCAAGGGAAAAAGTTCTCTCGAGCCAAAAGAGACTCAACTAATTATATCAAGAAAGTGCATGTAATGTACTGTATGTGCACTAGTATAGATTTTTTGTCTATTCACAGAAACAGGCAGGTAGAAAAATATGGGAGGTGAACATAGCCCAGCTCAAAAAGTGAATTTTATGGCTTTTTGCAGACATATAACTCTGACCTAAACTGGAGTTTGATCAATTTCCATATTGTCATCATTCTCCAAAGAACGTAACTATAACTTACAAGCAGAGCCCAAAGCAGAAAGCTATCCCTTATCAGATGGAATAGGGACAGCTCAAAAGTGAGCCCTGATCCTGGAATGAGAAAACACATGAATGTGTTAATATTAGATACATTAATTTAAGATCCAGCACCTCACATTTTCTTAAATCAAATTTAAAGCACACTGTTCTGAATTTGAGTTCAGCTGAACGCATTTCCTACCCTCATCTAATACCATAAGGGGCAAAAAGAACATTCACCCCAGAATAACTTTCCAGCACCCTAGTCCAGAACAAAATGAAACAAAGGGGAAGCATTAGTAACTATATCCTGCTCCGAAGATCTCATTGCTGCTCATTATCATCCCAGGTCTCATTTAGGAAGTTATCTACACCTCTGTGTCATTAATGATTTCATAAATATGACACCTGCAGATGACAATCCGAAAGGTGCTACAAAGGTCCTGACTTCCGCAGGATGAATGCCTGTAAACTGTAGATGGCTCTGCAGCTTACACTTTATCTCAGCCATAGCCATTTCACTGTATTGATCTATATACCTGGAAAATAAATCATAGAGTACTTCTATAAAAATTCAGCATTTGCTGATGCTTCATTAGCATCAAAGATGTTAAACACTGAAAATTCAGTCTTGGTTCTAGAACAAGAATCACAGAATCACAGAATGTCAGCAGTTGGAAGAGACCTCAAAAGGTCATCTAGTGCAACCACCTACCAAAGCAGGATCACCTACAGTAGGTCACACAGGAACATGTCCAGGCAGGTTTTGAATGTCTCCAGAGAAGGAGACTCCACAACCTCCCTGGGCAGCCTGTGTCACCCTAACAGTAAAAAAGCTCTTCCTAATGTTTTCATGGAATCTCCTATGCTCCATCTTGTACCTGTTGCCCTTTGTCCTATCATTTGATCTTCCCTTTAATGTCTACCCTATAAAATACAAGTAAGAGCCTAGGATCTATCGTTTACTAGGGAGAGATCATTTACTAATGAGGAGTCCTAAAATGCCATAAATAAACATTTAATGCATTTATTAAGAGAAAAAAAAGTGTAGGTAAAAACTCCTTGGTTTTTAGGTACTTTGGATGAATGGTTTCTACTATGTATTCTAGGTAGCAGACATATTGATCCACCAGAGACATCTTGCTATTGCTATATAATAATATTTTAAATCCTTTTATTTCCTTCTTAGGATTCAGCCCTACATATAAGAGAATATACCCCTAAGGACCGGACAACATCTGGTGTATATACAGGGATGAATCACAAGATGGATATAAAGAAAGAAAGATCTCAAATCCCTTGACAAAGTAGCTGTTTCAATCCTTTAAGAAGCCTACAGAAAGTTTATCTTAAATATGATTTCAGGAGCCAAAAAAGTTTTCTACACAATTTATTTTCTTTGCAAAAGAAAAATGTCTTTTTTTCACAAACAGAGCTGCCATGTGGATCCCCACAGCAGTGTACCTATTTTCTTTCAAGTTATGGTTGCTTCTTAACACTGTAATTAAGTTTGAATAATGCTGCCACAGTAAATCATGCACTTTATACAATTACTGTACAGAATGTAAAAGGGAAATAAAATATGATGTGAGCTTTGTTAAACTTAAAATACACTTGACAATCACTTAACTTAATTAGATATATTTGCCTCCTGAAAAAGTTGCTGTACTAAAGGTGATGTTCACCTTTCCAGGGAAAATAATCTTCTTACAGAGCCAAAGGCACATATCCCACCACTATTTATTACTATTACATTAACACTTTTGCATGAAGACTCACTAGCCCAGCAGCCATGGGATACTCTCCGACTCCCAGCTCTCTCAACGATCTGCTCTGTGTTCTTGAGCCAGTTATGCCAGCTCAATGCCTCTGTTTCCAGATCCATTGCTTGCAAGACTTTTCCTCTTGAAAGTTATTATAATACCATGTACTGCATAATAGCTAATAATAATTACTGTAATATATGTAATTATATTATGTGCCATGTAGAGGATAATAGTTACAGTAAGAAATCCCTAATACTTTAAGGAAATTAACATTTTGTGGTTATCAACTAACCTGAATTTACAATTCCCCTGGTTTCATGAGGGTCCTTTCATATTTTTAAATACCGCTTCTTTTGAAGGACATGTAAATATTCTTTTTCTCTTTCTTTGTACTTTTGCAAGCAGATTGGAATATGCACAGAGCTTAGACAATATTGTCCTTTTGCAGAGGTTGGCAGAGCTCCATTTACTTCCATGAGGTTGCGTCAATTTACATCAGATGAGAATCGAGCTTTTGTTTTCCTCTACCTTTTAGAGACTGATTTATTTTAAGCACCCGTAGTGATGAAACAGAAAGACTCATCCATTATGGTTTCATATCTGTGAAACTCATTATTCTTTAGGAGGAACCACAGAGAGGAAATTCTTTCTTGGACACCTACCAGCACAGTACTGAAGAGTAACGTGGTGGGTTTGAGCGTGATGCAGGTGCCTATGGTCTGCACAGCTAAGGAGAAAAATGGGCAAAAATAACTCACATATATTTCTGTCTCCTAAACCCAAGGTCTACTGAAAGGGCACCAGATGTACATTTAAAATAGCCTGAAAGCTCTTTTAGGTTACGGTCTCCAAAGCAGCAAATCTATGCGATCCACCTGGTGCTGCACTGTGTGCCTTCCCAGTGAGGTTACAAGGTGTCCTAGGGCTGGTGATCCCACCTGCAGCAACCAAGAGGTGTCCTGTGTCAATAAAAACTGTCCTTGTGTCTCTCAACACACGTCCCTCGCTGCTTTGCATTATCTGAAAATGGCCAAGATCTGAACTGTTCTCAGAATTATTAAAGTCTACCATAGACAGCTTTATTACAGGCTGATTGTAGTCAGGAGAAAGAAGAGCAGCCAGAAATGTACCAAAAAGTTTGATGTTATGTGGGTTTCATATCAATTAAATCTTCCACGCTCCTAAGGTTAATTGCTTATATGTATTTTCAATTAAAAGGTCATCTCAAAAATATGGTAAAACCCCAATTTAACTCAACTTTTCCCCACTTTTTCATATGTGTCAGTTTGTTCAACAGTTACCTCAGGCTACAAAATCTACATCTTCCAAGAAACATCATTTCCCTATTTTGTATCTAAAAATCTAATTTAATAACAAACAATTGTCTGTAATGTTAGTTACTAACATTACAACTGCTAAAACTAATAAAGTCTAGTTCCTTAAGGAATCATATCTATGGCTGTAGCTCCTAATGTCTAAAGAATTGCGTGTTCCAGATAAGATCTTTGTCCTGTTTCGGAACATAGGAAATATTTTTCCATGTAGATACTCCCATGCCTGGTCTATAGTCACTCTAATCAAGTCGTATGTGTTTTGGAATTCCCACCACTCCATAATCAGAATTTACACTGGTCAGCATATTCACACAAACACAGTAGAAAATCAGGATAAAATAAATGACAAATAAATGATGTATCATGGTAAGTTAGGGATCTCTTTTCCCAAGACAGGGCTTTCCTCTCTCTGGAATGTCAGAGCAAGAAGGAAGGGACCGATGAACCAGTTCAGTTCAGGTTAATACACAATTTTTCATACCAGAAAGTAAATCAATAAATGGTTGCCTAAATCAATTTTCTGTCATGTCTATGCAACATACTGAGGAAATGTAGCAAGGGAAACACTTGAAGATCTGGCAGGTAGGAACAGAACTGGCATTTTGATTATTATATCTGAAGAGTTTTGAATTACTAAATTTAGGGGTGGGGATTTTTTCTTTCTACATGTGAGACTGAGCTTTGTATTCATTACACGTACACACTACTGCATTGGTTGCTTGTGCTCACTGATTAACTGTAAAAAATGTTATACCATTTAAGTGTGAAGGTCTCCACTGAAATTACAGAAATGTATTTGCAGGAGACACAATATGTACAGCAGTTGTTTATTAAGGTCATTGGTATAAAATATATGATTGATGCAATGACTGTGTATCATTATGGCGCTGAACATAAAATACACCAACGGGGCACCTTGCCAGAGGCAGCTAGCCTCTTTCAGGCAGGGCTGAGGCTGATGCTCAGGCAGTGTATGTTCTGCAGCCTCACCCCACACTGTACCTCTATCAGACAGAGTTTCCTAAAGCAGCGTCCCAAATTCACCAGGTGCTGCCCCCTCCATTGTAGGTGGAAGCTTTTGACTGACCAGGCTCTTAAATCTGCTTTGTGCCACTCCAGCAGCACAAAACACACTTAATGCCAGCTTATTGGCAAGCACACAGGTGTGACAAACTCCCAGGTGACAGTGACAGCACCTTTTGTATTATCTCAAGAGCAGAGCACCTGCTTGAGAGATGCCAGAACAGGGTTACTATCTGCTTCTGCTTCACATTTGCCCCTGTAAAAGAGAGCAGGTGGAAGCCTGAAATAATCCCTGAAACTCAGTGGGTTTGTGCTGGGTTTCCTTTAGTCCCCTACTATCTCTCCACCACTGATGATTTTGGGTGACAATTATGGGTGCTTTTTGATAATTGTAGGTGTGCATTCCAAAACACCTTTTAATTGGTTTGTAAAGTAGCCTGTAACAAAGCTGAAAAGGTAGCTAGGTTTCACCTGTGTGCTATGTGAAGCAGCTTCTTTGTACTGCTGCTAAACCCATACGAAACAATCCTCCGCTCTGAAATAAAAGCAGACATTCCTGGGTAATTTTTTTCCCCCAGAGCTAAATAACAGGGAGATTCCTGGACTGTGGTCCAGGCAAGCTGTTGAAAGTAAAAAACTACTGGAAAAAAAATTTCCAGTTTGCAGTCTGATGCCAAATTTTGCAAGCATCCTGTTTACTGACTGGGACATTCAAGTGAAATCAGACCAGTGGGCCGTGACTGAAGCTAAAAATAAAATCACAAGAAGACTGTGTAAAGCTACAGCTCTAATCCCTCCAGAAAAAGATATGGTACCTTTTTCAATTTCTTCTACCACTTGAGTCTTAGAAAAAGTTCTTCTTTTAAAGAAACTGTCCCACTGCAACTCAGGCCAGGTAAAAAACCTGCAGACTACAACCCTAACCGCCCTGGCTTGTCACCAAAGAGAATGAGGTTATTACAGCACATAGGGAAAACCTTGACAGACAGCTGGCCATCCAAACACTCTGCTTTTAAAGCCTGCATTCAGCAGGATGCACAGCTTCAAAGTTGTTTTTGCAAGAGCAGTCTCCTACTATTAGCGTCAGCGTTAACTATTAGTCATATGAAGTACAAACTTTGCAATGTCATTGACACAAAGCAAGCTTAGCCCTAGGCCTACTTGAAGGAGAAAGGAAAAAACATCTCCTGGGGTTATTTAATTTTTTTTCCAAACATATGTTGCAAAAGGCCTTACTTACAGCAGTTTGAAGGAACTCTCAGAGCTACAGCTAGAGGCATGCTGAGACCTTCTCTTTTGCGAAGAAAAAACTGAAGCCTTTTTGCTTTCCTCAGGAGAAACAATGAGGACAGAGTAGACTGAGGTACAGGTAAATCTTGTTTTGTCTATGCTGACATGTAGGCAGGACCAAAGAAGGCCTTAATAGCCTCATATGTGTATTATCTTACAATAGTAAATCCAGGCAGAACACACAGGTGTGAGGTAAATACAGGGGGTTTTACCAGAAATCTGATGATCTACTCCACAGTGCAACAGCCAGCCTAATCTGCGGATACTCTGGGGTTGTCAAATTATAATGTGGCAGCACTCTCTGTGGGAGGGGGGGAAATGCTACCTTAACCCTAGAAATTCCTCAAAGTCAGACTTGTAAAGCCTTCATACTCCTTTTTCCCTCAAAGTATGCTTGGAGCCAATCAAATCATTGCCCACTATCTCTGTTCTCTGTTTGTCAAGAGTAAATTTATTTGCCCCTACATGCACACACATGAATATAACACATGGAATGGGCAGACATGCTCCTGTCATATAAGATGAGACTAAACAAATATGATCATTCATTGAGAAGACACTGTACCACTTCCCATGGAGCTTCTCTGCATCAAACTAGAAACATGCAACAAACTGCAAGGTAAGAACTATGAGATTAGGGAGGGAATTGGAAGGAAACATGGCTTACATCCAGTAGCAAAACAAGGCTGTCACAGCCAGCTTCAGCATTCAGGTATTTAATCTCTCAAAGAGCTTTAATTACATTTGATCTATAGATAATGAGAAAACAGTTGCATCTACATTGTAGGACCCACAAGCTCTTCACAGTTTCAAGGCTAGACACTGGCCACTGAACACAGCCATATCCTCACTAAAATTTGGGAATTTCCCCCTCTGCATTCTCTGGCTTCCCCTAGATAGAAAACTGTGCAGGTTAGACACATCCCAGAGCACCTCCAGAATCAAATCCATCTTGTTTATGCTGGACACCTATCTCATGAAATGAACCATCCGTCTATATTTCTATTGACTGTAGAAGACTTGCTGGACAGCTAAACTCAGATGAAATGAACTCCATCTGAAATGTTCTGCAGGGTAAGACTCTATTTTACAATTACATGGTAGTGTATAAGTTTCAACAGTTTTATTTAAATTTAAAAAAAAAGCTCAAATAAAAACTACAAGAACTCATGCTCCTAAGCTCAAGTCCCTAAACACACCAAAGCTGTGAATTTCTCCAGTAATCCATTTTCTGCAGTGGTAGGAACATGCTGACTTCCTCTGTTAAGTATCATAATTGGTAAGCAAAAACCATCAGAAGAGAAAAAGATTTTTGGCTGCTGTGTTAGCTATCACCTCCCATAATAATTTTGATCCTGCAATTGTTATAGCCAATCTACAGCATGGAATTTATGTAAGACATTTTTGGCTGGTTTATGAGAGAAAAATCAAGATATTCTCACAAACATTGATGTATATGTCTTAAAAGTAATGTTCCCAATTTACATAAACTAAATAAGATAAATTGGAAATTTTAACTCTCAGGCAAAAAGTGTGTCTAATAGGCAATTTCAGATGGAATTAAGTGCCAGGAGGACCAAAGTATACTGAAATATTACCCCTTCCTTCAAAACGGTAATACCTCAAAACACATACTCACCAGAGCTCAGCACACATTACAGACTCTTATACCTGTCACCTCCTTCTGTTCAAGTACAGAGAATTTTGTGCCAATGCATTATTCTTTCTGCAGTCTAAGTACCTTTTCTAGGCGAGTCACTTTAAAAGCTGGTCTATGGTCTCTTCCTTCACCTCATTCTGATTTCATGCTGTAAATTGTAAGGCGGACCCATAGCAAAAGGTCACATTGCGTAGTGTTTGTGATGTGGGCTCAACCAGAGCCAAACTGCTCCCAGCTGTATTGCCCCACCCATAAGCTCTCAATTTTATTGCTCTAATACATTCTGGTTCCCAGGTCTTCTTTCAAGCTAACACTCAGGTCAGTCACCATTTTTTTTCTGCCATGGTGTTGCCAAATCTGAGGTATGTAACAGCCTCTTTTTAAAAAGGGGGAAAAAAAAATCCCAGACATTTATGGTTCACATCCTCTTCTGTTCATGTGCCCTGTCCGTGCATTTGCAACCAGATAAAATGAAATTAAATTGGATCAAAAAAATTATTAAACCAAATGTCACTCTTTCACACTCACCTTGACATCTATTCAAAAGGCTGTGGATTATCAGAGGACACAGTAGGGGAGAATTGAGCCCGGACAATTAAAGATTCACTGTTCAAGTTTCTCAGGTGCCTTATCAAGTTCTGGCTTGGCAAAGGAGAGTTAGAGAAATTCACAAAATGCAAAAGTGTTTTGAGGGTCATTCATGGGATGTTTTATGTTGCTTTAGCCGCTCACATACATTATTGTAAAAATTACAGTGAAAGCAAGCAGAGAGAACAGAGTTTAGCCCTGAGATTTATCCCTGTTAAGAATGCAAATGAAATGCACATAGATCTCTAAAAGGTTTTTTATTATGTTTAAAATAATAAGTAAAAATGTTTCAAAATGGATGCCATTTCATATCTCCATGATATTATGAAAGTCCATTATAAAAGTCCATTTTCTGCAAATGACAGTTAGTAAAAATGTGTTTTATTTCAGACTACAAATACGTGAACTTGGCTAGTTCTTGCAGAGGGACACCATGGACAGTTGCTTAGATCACACACTCTGTGCTAACCAGCATAAACCCCCATGCCCTCCCGAAATTTTCATTTTGTCAAAGGTATCGGATATTCAGGCTTCATATAGACTGTGTACTCCTCCTTCTCGTTAAATACAGTGTGTCCAACTGCCTGTTGATTGAATAAGAATCATGAATCAAATACATATGAAATTAAATTAAGGAAAGAAGGAGGGAAGGAAGGAAGGAAGGAAGGAAGGAAGGAGGGAAGGAAGGGAAGGAGGGAAGGAAGGGAGGGAGGGAGGGAGGGAGGGAGGAAGGGACTGAGGGAGGGAGGGAGGGAAGGAGGGAGATTTTAATCCAGAAATTATAAAAGGGGATTTCAACTCTGTCTCTTATTTCCCACATAGTTTTGGTTCAGTCACTTTTTTTTTTAACCATGTTTCATATAAATATAACAGAGTACAGTCCCATCTCATTTCTGAGTTTAGTGTTCGTAAAATAGTTAGTAGCCCAATCAATCATAGGTGTTGTAGGAATACCAGCTATTATTAGAAATAACCTGAAAAATGAGCAGGAAACCAACTTTTCAAGAAATTTGGGTTCTATTTGGCCTCCACTATTTGCTGAAATTCAGAATTTATGGAAATAACCCCTCCAGCTGAGTTAATAAAAATACCACCTTGTCCTGGTTTCCACTTGTCATATCACGGCGAGGAAGCAGCTCACTGCACACCAAGCTCTGTTTGCAGAAGCAGATGTTGCCAGGCTAACCAAAAAAAAAAAACAACCAAAAAAAAACAGGAGTGGAAAAGTACTGAAGTTCTTGTGTTTAGAAACCAGTGTCCCTTGAGTAAATATTTCAAAGAAAATAAACCACTTGGTTTTGAAGATATGAGGAAAAAGCAGACACACATTTTTGAGGTAGGAGGTAGAATTTTCATATGGAAAAAGAGCAAAATTTCTTAAAAGCTCTGATGGCAATTCCCCCAAGTGATGGGAACCAACTGGCTCATGACAGCCAGCCAAGGGGCCCCTCACAGCTGCTCAGAGGGAAGCTGCTTACACAGCATGGTTAGGAGGATACACCCCTGTGAAAATTGAAGTTATTGGGGAATACGGAAGATGTAAAGCTTTTGTAGAGACTCCAACAACGGCAGATGTATGTGTGATGCTGGCATCAAGAGCATATGAGGGAAAAGGGTAACCAGGTTGCACCTACCTGGCCAGTTATTTTTCTCCTCAGGGCACAGAAATGGTGGGAGCAGATATCTCAGCAAATAAACAAAAATCATAGAAACATGGAATATCCTGAACTGGAAGCGACCTGCAGGGATCATCAAGTCCAACTCTTGTCTCCTTAAAGGCAACATAAAAGTTAAACTATAAATCTGAAAGCATTGTCCAAACACTTCTAGAACTCTGAGAACAATAAAAGGAAGACTTTTATGGCTTCACCTCATAGCACGGAGTGCAGACTCTGCCAGAAGCACACGGAGACTGATGTTTCATAAGAATACGTGAACATGTGTGCAACCACAAGTCATTAAGAGAGCCACTGGGCCATGGAGAGCAAGGCTCAACTGCTGAGTGCTGTATAGGGTGCTTCACGTGAGTTATGACTGAAACGTATGGGTGACCTGCACTCTACCACACCATCAGCTGGGGAAGAGCATTGATATCATGGGCATCTCATATGGCACCAGGTACTTATATTCAAATAATTTCTTCCTTGTGAACAAAACAGCTGATGGGGAAAAAAAAGAACAGAATAAAAGCTCTCTGAATAACCACCTAAAGAATGGAATTGCAAAAATCCTGGAGAGAAAAAAACAGAAGTAATGCCAACTATTCTAGGAACTTTGACAACTCAGCCCAAGGCCACCTTAATTACGTGGAAATTGTTATCACACTACAAGGCTTCTAAACAAAAGGGGTTTAGAGACTTTTTCAATATCTTCGCAGTAGGTTCACATGTAATAATAACTTGTTTGATCCTAAGCCAAAACTGAAACACACTCAGAACAGATATCTGCGTAACCACGCTTTTAGTTTTAAGTTTAAACCATCTTAATAAGTAATTTTCTTTTCACATCACCTGAGTCTTGGCCTTAGACAAGAATGAAACTATACCAGACACTTTTAAAAAAGGTGAGAAAGCAATAGGTGTATTCTGATGGAAGGACACAGGGAAACGGTGAGGCAGAAGTTAGTTGTTATGAATGGGAATTGAGTTAGCAAATATGTAGCCAAAGCACCATCCCCTCCTTTGAGGGTGCCACAGAAAAGACATTTTCAAAGAGGAGTTGGAAAGCAGATGATGTGAAAATTTTGGGTGTTTTCTGTGTAGCTTCCGTTACCATGAGGAATGTAATAAGAAAAATCACAAGTATACAGGAAAATTCACCATGTAGAGGACGAAGAGTGGCATGAAGGGTCAATTCCAAACGGTTTTAGAAATACCTGTGATAAGAGAAAGAACACAAGTGGAATGAGAGTGAACATGAGCAACACTGGCAGCAATTGTATCTACTCTGACAATACTTTAAAACACCTTTTATATGTTAATTTAAAAGTGAACATTTAAATTTTGCACTAAACACAGTCAGGTCTCATATAGGAACTTTTTCCTGCAACTTCATTTTTAACAAGAAAAAATATATATTCATCATTTAGACACTTGAAAAAATCTTTTAGAATTAAGTTTAATATCACTGAAGTCAAGGAAATCCTGTCTATTTCAGGTCTAGTCTTGTTCTTTATTAGAGATTATTTGAATATTTTATGTTTATTCCATAAATTACTCAGAATTTTATTGATTTAATTTTTATAAAGGACAATGAGGCTTGGAAAAGTTAAGAAGTTACCTTTATTTTTGTCCCAAAACTACAGAAAGCTACTATAAGATCAAAACAGGTTGGTTTTTATTTCCCAAAACTGTTATTTCCATTGTAATGTCAATTCATTTTGCAGCATTGAACTCTTGAGGTAACGCCTGTGGCCCTTATTCAAGCTGGTGAGAATTCTGCACATAGACCACAATCATTCTCCTTGGCCATCTTTCCTTGATACACTTTGGGAGTCAGAGGAAAAAACATATCCCAAAAGTCATGTTATCCATTCTTGGACTCCTTCCCAGAATAAAACTGTTGGAAAGATCTTGCCCTGTCTTAGTCCTTTTCCACTGGTGCGGAGCCCATTGCAGAGCACGTCTGAAACCACCACCCCCCTTAAAGAGCTGCACAGCTTGTGATGCCTGCAAAAGCACGAGTCTGCAAAAATTCCAGGCACCTGGTTTGAAAAGTTTTAAGCCCTGCATTTCAGAAGCTTATTGTAAACTTCCCTGACATGTCAACAAAAACAGCTGTCGTGAATTTCCAGTTACATTCAGGTGGGGGGTTTCTCTGCCAAGGAAACAAGAGCAAGAATGGCAGCTCTGAATGAATGTTTGCAGCAGATTTCCTCCTTTCTTGCTATTAACAGCATTGTTAAAAATTATAGGCATATTAAAGTAGTACCCAGGTATATTAAAGTAGCTTCAAGAAGACAGCCATAACTCCTGAGTGTACAAATGTGTAATAAAAAGAAATAACCTGAATTCAGCTTGAATAGAGAAGATAACCACAGTGAACAAAGAGGGAACCTGAGGATGCGGAAGCAAGGCAAAGAGAGACTAATTCACTTGCCTGAGGTGGCAGAGCTCAGAACTGAAGACAAATTTTCCTATTCTCACACCAATGCCTTAACCATAAAGCCTATCCTCTGCAGATGTCTATTTTTGTCCTTCATAACTTTTTAAAAAACATTCCTACAGGGCTTCATTTTCTCATTGTTTTGACTGAGCACAAGGGTGAAATACTGGGGGGCAGGCAGGTAGATGAATTGTATTTGAGCTACACCACAGTAGGAAAATATGTTTGTCCTTCAACAATGAAAGATGCATTTTTTCATTCAGGCAACTCAAAAATAAATTCTTTTTTATTACATATTGAATGTAACTAACAGTGAACACATTTCCACATACACCTGTACTCAGAGAAAAGTAACTTGCTCACCTGGTTCATCTTCTGCAGCTTCTTAGGAGCTTTTTCTCTTTGTGTCTTTCTCACAATTTCTTCTCTCAAGATTTCTTCAAACCTCACAGAGTCACTTCTCAGTGAGAAATGAGGCCAGACTGGAAATGCAGTGATTTTAAGGACAAATTTGTGTTGAGTTTTCCAAATGTAACAACACCAAAACATTATATATCCCTGAAATGCAAGTCTTTTCACTGCACATTGTTAAAAGCAATTTTGTTATAAACTGACAAGCAAATGTTTTATTAAACCTGTTAGAATTCATTGTTAAGTAACAACAATGTTCAACATATATATCCTTAAATCTCTGCACACACATAAACCATCAAACCTTGCAACACAAGCGAATCAATTTTTCTTCCATTATTATTACTAAATCTGCTTTATGATACGCATTGCTGAGGCTCAGTCTCCACCACCCAGGTTTCTCCCATGTGTGCTCATTTACTTATGTGAAAATTAGTTTAAAACAAGTAAATACAGAAGTTTTCACTCACACTGGACTCACTTTTGTGGTGAGTTGACCCTGGCTGGGTGCCACTATGACAGAGTGGTGGCTGGAAGCTTCTCTGTCACTCCCCTCCTCAGCTGGACAGGGGAGAGAAAATGTAAGAGAAGGCTTATGGATCAAGATAAGGACAGGACGAGGTCATTCCCCGATTACTGTCACAGGCAAAACAGACTCAACTTGGGGAAATTAATTTATTACCAATCAAAAAAGAGTAGGATGATGAGAAATAAAACCAAGTCTTAGAACACTTTCACCTCACCCCTCCCTTTTTCCTGGGCTCAGCTTCACTCCTAATTTCTCCACCTTCTCCCCCTCAGCAGCACAGAGGGATGAGGAATTGGGGTTCTGGTCAGTTCATCACACAATGTCTGCTGTTCCCTCTTCCTCAGAGGAAGGACCCTTCTTCACTGATCTTGGGGTGTGCAGAATTGTTTCTCTCACACATTCTCACACCTGTCTCTGGCTGCTGTTGTGCAGGGTTTTCTCCCTCTTTTTAAACGCACTATCCCAGAGGTGGTACCACTGTCACTGATGGGCTCAGCTGGGGCCAGTGTTAGGTCCATCTTGGAGGCGGCTGGCATTGGCTCCACTGAACATGGGGGAAGCTTCTAGCAGCTTCTCACAGAAGCCACCCCTGTAGCTCTCCCCACTACCAAAACCTTGCCACGTAAACCCAGTGCAACTATGCAACAGCGTGAAAAACACTGTAAAGTGATGAATTGAGATTTCAGTCCTCATAGGCTTGCGAATAAGGTGGAAGAGCAACATTTGAAGTAGACCAGGAAGAGTGTTGGGTGGAAATAGTTCTTGGGGGTTTGTATGTTCTTCTCACCAGGGCAACAGCTTTGCTTGTGGGCTGTCTGCTGCACTTGCAAAGAGGTCCAGGTTTATTGCATCAAGCAAAATTAAAAGGACATGAATTTAACCTTAATAAGCCCCAGTTCTCCATGTGTGTGTCAAACATGCAGTAGTGCATCTGCTCTCTTCTCCTCTGGTCCATCTTTCCATGGACAAAATCTGCAAAACAATCAGCTCTGGGACCAGTGGGGTTGTTTGCTGCAAAGATAGAAATTTTTTGCTTCTCCATGCACACCCAGCATCTACTGCTTGGAATATCTCAGGTGTTTTTTTTCTGAGAATGGGATATGATCATACCAGGTAAAACTCAGAGGAGGATTTAGGGAGTGGAGCAGTCATATTTGCTCTGAGGCTGATGCAAGAGGTGAATTTTAGGTAATATGTCCTCTAAGCCTGGGGAGGGGGGAAAAAAAAAAAGAGAAAAAGAAAAGAAAATACCTGGGATGTCATTAATTATCTGTTGCCACACTGTGTTGTTCAGTTCTTCTTTTTATTATGACAGAAACAGAAGAAACCGGATTGTGTCAAGGTTTTGCGTCAATGGAACAGGGAGTATTTTTTGTATCCAAGCGGGGTATTCTTTGTATCCATTTCAGGGCACATGGGCTGATCCCTTGAGAAGAAAAATGATAGTGGATCAAGTACCATTTACGCACTCATATTTTGGGTTAGTTTGCTTTTTTCCAAAGCTAGCATACAACATACCATTTCCCTGAACAACTCTGCTGTTCACCATTCCAAATATTTTTACTGACTCTGCCCACAACACCAATTTTTTTTCTTTCTCTTTTTTTTTCCCCCGGGACCTTGGTGCAAATATTTCCTGTAATGACTCTGTCTCTTCCCTATTATCTTTTCTGTGTTCCTCTTTCCCCCTTCGCACAAAGTTGGGATTTCCCTAGAACTATAGGAAAGCTTCTGGTTTTCCAAAACTTCAGCCTGTTTCCTCAAAGATGTTCCCTGGCTTGATAATGAGAAATCTGTTCCAAGGCACCACTTCATGGAATTGGTCTCATTGATCCTTTTGCTTGACACAAGCTATTTTTGCATCTCTTAAAGTCATTGTGAGCTTCAGATGTCCCAAGAGTTGTTCAAACACCAGTGTATATTGAATTAACACCTCAAGGAAGACACCCCTCTCTGCTTGGATTTGTGTTTCCAGCACAAAATAAGCGTTTGAGAAGGATCACTTTTGCAACTTTGCAACTCAACCATGCATGGGAGCTACAGCCAGGCTGTGATGTTAAATTGTTTGTGAGATCCCTGGCATGCTCAGCTGCAGCATGCCAAACAATTCTGTCTCTCTGCAGCCAATCTTCCTATTCTGAGGATGAAAGAGTTTCCAGAGGCCAGGAACAGTATGGATATGATGAAACTTTATCAGCAGATATCAGAGGACAGCTAGTCCAGAGGCTCTGGCACTTTTGGGATAGCAAGTGTAGATGTAGTTTATTATTTATTCTCAGAAAGTGGAATATAAAGCTTTTAGCAAATTTGGAAGCAAGATTATGCAGGGAAATGGAGGTTCCTTCTAAGCTGTCCTTGTGTCCATGCTCACATCTCCCCTCAGATTTTCGTCTTATTGCCAGATTTATTGCTTCATCCCTCTTCCTTCTGCCCCTTATTTCCAGACAACAAGGTTCCCTGGTTGCTTTTTAACAGGAACACAGCTTCCAAAGTTTACATCCTTTGCTAACAAATAGGCACGACTCACGGCCAGCACTTTTCTGCTGGAAAGGAGCCTTTCCTTGCTCTCTGTGGGTGAAGCTGCCAGCGCTTGGGCAGGGTGGTGTTAGAAGCATCCCATAAAGAGCCTGACTTGCTCCATTCTCCTCATTCTTCCTTGCTTTTTTTTCTGAAGTATAAGCTAACGCAACTACAACTTTAGCAGTGCCATTCTTTTTACCAAACAGCTTAATATGCGCTGTAAAACCTTCCCTTGATTTTACCATATTTCGTAAATTTTCAATTACATAACAGTTCTGCTAACCTCCAGTCCAAAATATGCCTCTTGTTTTCATGAACCACACAGGATACACCATTAAAAGTGGACCCAGCAGCTTCATCATCTGAATGATTTACCCAGAATAGCACCGTTTAACACTTAGGGTGGTTCTGGTGAACAGAACACTATTAAACCCTCACCATTCACACTATTAAGTGTGCAGTGAAGGACCTCACTAGTGTTCCCCATTGATTCTGGTCCACATTTTTTCATTTTGTTTCCATTTTTTTTAAAGTGATTCCTTTTATTTTTCTTGAGAGACTGTTCTTTCAAGTTTCCCAAGATTTGTTCTAATCCCTATCATGACATCATCATTGTTGTTGTTATTGTTGCTGTCCTAGAACCAGCTTTACCTCGACAATTTGCACCTTACATAGTTCAAAAAGTCTGTATTTGAGATAATCACCCAAGAGGTGACAAAAGCCATATCCATCAATAGGAAATAAAAAAAAAATAAAATGGGGAGGATCTGAATAATGACTTATTGCAAGAAGAAACAGTTTTCTAAAGCAGTTAAGAGGACTTGCCTTGTCTTTCTTATTTGGCTATGAAGGAAGACCAGGATGACCAGGTCATACTTCACTAATCAGTTCCTAGATACTTAAAAGTCAGATGAAATGATCCACAGTCCTACCGCATAGGAGCCAAAATGACAGATTACAACACCACTATGATAGATATTGTCCAGAAATATTTTGGCCAGCCCAGAAGAGTTATCATTTAATTCTCTGAACCCTGGAGAATTGTTTTGCCTGAGGTTTCCACTGTACAGGAAAGTAGCTTTGCTGATATGCATAAGTGGGAGCAGTAAGGGAGATGCAGGCATTGGAAAATTAGTTAAGAAAAAAGAGGATCACTTGGGAAGATAACATAAGAAACCAAACTTTAACCAACCTGAAAAGCTATGGGATACTTGGTGTGTTCTAGAAATGTAGATTTGCTCTCAGAAAATCTAGAAGACCCCTGAAGAGCAGGTGCCTGCATCACTCCTGCTACCTTGCAAACAGACTTTTTCAACTGGAATAGCACATTTGAGCATGATCCCTTCTGCACCCCTGCTGCCACTCCTCCCTCAGACTTCACAGCAGTGACCAATGTCTCCTTAACTTAGCTCGTCCTCAAACAGAGTGAACTTTAAGTAGAAATACTAAGAATAGAAGAAAGTAGAAGGAGTAAGCAATGGGAGATTAAGGCAGCAGATACAGAAGCCTTCTGAAAAGGGATCAAAATAAAAGTGATGAGCAAAGTGACTAGGAATTTTAATTAGGAAATAGTCATAGAAAAGTGAAATATCTTTCAGAGATAGAGCAGAACAGAAGTACAGGGTTGCAAAGCATCAGCAGGGTAAGGAATGTGAGGATGTATCCCTCTAAAAGGAAGTAAGAATGACTGCAAGGAGACTCACAGAATGTGTGGAAAAGCAACAGGAAAAGCATTTGAGGAATTAATGAACTACAAGGAGATCAGAAAGAACAATAATGTAAAATAAATTTTTAAAAAAGGGAGGGAAATTTCACACAACTGATTTCTGATTGATTTCTGATTTAACATGAGCCCCATATTATGTGGACCTTGCAGCATAGCAGCTTTATCCCATCCTGTTCTTTTCTCACAGCTGTCATAGAAAGCAGAGAAAGAAAGACATCCGCAGTTCAAAGTGCGACTGATGTACTGGTAGGGAGAAAAGAATCGCCCAAACTGATATCTGAGCCCAGTGGGCTCATGGTGTTTGTATGATCAAATGTGTATGAGAGAACCTTACCTTAAAAATGACCATAGAATCTATAACCTCTCCTCCAGCCTTCACCAGCCTTTCTGTGTCTCCTCAGCCTGCCCTTGCATTCCTGACCGTGGGCTTGGGCAATGAGCTGTGCCAAATCTTGCAGTTAAGATTTGGTGGTGAGGAGGGTACATCCCCTGCCAGCGCTGCCAGAGCAGCACCAGTGAAACAGCACACGTGTGTAACAATATCCCGCTGCCGCAGTTTGCATCTTAGACTAAAACAATCTTCCAGCCAATGGGCCTGTTAACCATCATATTCGAGTCAATGACACAAATCCCCAACATCGCCTCTGCTGGGAGTGAATTGTTGCTGAGGCTGCCCCAGCCCACCACTGCTGGTGGAGGAAACCACCAGGGGCTGCAGGTGGCACAAGGACAGGGAAAGCTAACAAAGTCTGAAGGAGAGACAGTGAGGCAACTACAGTAGAAAATAGTCCTACATCCTCTCCTGGTTTTGCTAGTTTTATTTTTCCACCTTTCTCCTTCACGATATCAGTTTGTCCTGCTTCTCCATTCCCTGAAATTACTCACATCAGTAAAACAAGTGGCAGCATCTGCTGTACCAGCTGCAAGGACATAGTGTGCACAATGCCCACAAAAACCCTTATCTCCTCTTCCCTGCTGCAGGCAGTGTCTTGTCACTGCTGGACTGTCCAACCAGGCTGCTGGGATTTCACAAACACCATTTTTTCAGAGGGAGTCTGGTCAAATGGTTGAGACACTAGACTGGAACTTGGGAGAACACAATTCCTGTCAGGTCTCCTGGCAGTCTGGGGCACACCTCTGCCTCAATTTCCTGTGTGTAACATAAGGACCATAGGGATAAAAACACATCCTCTGCTTATTCAAAACATGATTTTTCCATTCTTCATATAGCACCTCACATCATGGGACCACCACTTGCAGGAAGGGCCCTCTGTAAAGTTCAGGCAACAAAGATAATATGCCCTAGTGGAATTCTTTGAAGAAAAAGAGGGTTTAATTGTACCAAGACTTCAAAAACTATGTATGCACAAAAGGCTTTTAAAAATAATTGTGTTTATTTTTAATCTTATTTGCCAGTCTTATCTTTCAAGCAGTCAGAGATAGCACCAATATAATCTGGCAAAAGCAAGAGTAATTTAATGCAAGGAGTAGATAAAGTGTCCAGATGCATGTCCAGCATGTAAATTGAAGGAATTGCTTTATTGTACTTACCAGACATAGTGAGGAAAAGTGTGAAATATCTTAATGAGACAATTGTAGAAACTTGGAGAGTTGGTATGTCTTCTACATGGCTAGAAAAATCAAAGGACACAGAGGATAAAGATCTATATTATTCCAAAGTAATGTAGTGACAGGGAGAGTTGGGCTGATAAACATTGAACTAAGAATGACGTGAGCACCATAAACAAACTGTTGTCCAGAGAGTGCTCCCAAAGTTCGGAATACGTATTCTAAATCAAGAAGCTCGTAAAAGTTCCACTGGGAGAAACAGATCAAGAGGTGCCTGCGGAGCTACCATAAATACAGCTGCTATGGATAGATCAGAAACAAGCCACCACCATGCACAGTTCAAGACCAAGCGAATTAAATGAAAGACTTGGTTGGGGAAGGAATCCAAAAGCGAGAACAGACATGTGGGAGCCAGTACTTATTTCTTGCTCTGCTGTCTGACCTTGGAGGAGTTATTTTAGGCTTAGACTTGAAAAGTACTGACCACTCTGCTCCTGAACTAACAAAGCCTTTAGAAACATGCCTTGACAACACTGTTGTTTCTTGCGGGCATGGAGAAGGTGCTTTTCGCCCTGCCAAAATACTCTGTTAATGAAATGTAAGGATGACATCTGTTCTCAAAGCTGTATTTGCACTGGCTGTGAATCACATCATCAGTACGGGTAGGCACTGGCTGATCACACTCAGACCTCATCTGCACGCACAGCACTAAAATCCTGGAAGGACACCAGGCTTCTACAAAATCCCTCTGCCAGCTTTGCTTCTCCCTCTGCATCCAGCTCGTGAATCTTCTGTCCCAGTTCCTGGTCCCTTTGGGGGGCTTGCAAGTACCTGAGCTGTATGCAGAGGGTTGGTTGGAGCATCTCTGCTAAGTGTGACTATAAGTGTGCCTCCATTCACCAGGAATGCTGCAGGAGCTGGGTGTCCCTCAGACCCCAATTGTATGAGCTCCACCAGACTTCAGTAGACCCTCCTCTCTAAGACATCCCCTATGAAACCCTCACCCCTATTCTTCTCTCAAAGTCCCATGAAGGAAACTCACATCTAAACACAGTTAAGCTCAGGCTGTATATTTTCTGGACCAGATTCCTCTCTGACTTGTATCAATTCTACTGTAGGATAACACTATCGATTTTAGTGGAGGTACTGCTGATTTACACAAGGTTGAACAAGAGGAGAGCACTGGTGACCCCTGTAACACAGGGGATAATAATCTTTACCTACGGCCCAAGGGAAATGTGAAAGTTAATTAATTAGTATTTTAAATCTCTGTGAGATCCTAGCAGTCTATAAATGAATTCAAATGGCACCAGAGAGAGGGCATAAAATTGTTCTCCTTACAAAAGTTAAAAAACACACACAAGGAGGAACTAGTACAGACGTAAACGTTTGAACATTGAGCAGTGTGAGTGCATTTCAGTAAAAGAATTTGAGGAATATATGACACATAGGATGATTTCAATCCTTGAAGCAAGATTCCTTGACATTTTCTTTAAGAGAAATTGCTGTCAATACAGACCAAAGAAGTTCACAAAAGGGCCTGTTTTAAGTTTAGTCAATTATAGATGCAAGAAAAAGAACTTTAGACATCATTGACCCAGATATTCTGTGGCATTTATATTCATAAAAGAACAGAATATGGATACAATGAATTGTAAGAAAAATTCCCAATACGGATGGTTAACTTGCCGTTCTGCCCTTCAATAGTGCAGAAGTCGGAAAGGTGATGGAGTCAGATGTAGATGGCTATTCCCTGATCAAGGGTGGAAAGTGTGTTATTTAATAATAATGAGAAAGGAAAGGAGGATTTTCTTAAAGTTATTGGAGTGTTGGAATGATACTCCAGCAGAGCCGTATCTCCCAAAGACTGCATTCTATACACACCACCAAGTGCATTTCTGGAACTTTGGTAAGAAAATTCAGTTTACTTGCACATCCAGATATTTAAATGTGAGTGCGCACATGGTTTGCACTAGATCATTGGGAATAGCTACTCCTTCTTCTACAGCAATACATAAGGACTCCAAGTGATACAAGATTCTTTTTTTTATTGTGCTGCACACAAACAAATGTCACAAAGACCAAAAGAACGTCCTTCTCCCAAGACTGTGTTCAGTCATGCTGTGCAGCTAGTCTTTCTCCAGTGACCATAGAGAAAGCCCTGGGAGACTTGTTAAATGACCCAGACAGCCAAGATAGATCCTCACAATGAGGTTTAACAGGCTATTCCATGTCCTTAAGAGACCGTTTGAAAATACTACCTGAAGATTAGTCAGAGGCCTAAACCTAATAAAATCTCACCTGCTACATACCTTAGGTTTTGTTGTTGCTGTTTGACCGTTTGGGGTTTCTTTAACCCTTACCACCTGTAGTTCCCCTAAGCCAGTAGGAAGCCAGGTAACAATTCTACATGCATCTGTATAAATTCAGTGATAACATCACTAGGAAATTAGCAGAGTTCTTCTCTGGTTGATTCTATGGCCTCCACGTGGCTCAAGCAAATTTGAAAAAAAACCAAAAGGAAATGCTTGAGCCATCATCTTCAAACTAATGACTACCTCTGAGGAAGCTGGTTAAAGCTCACCCTTCTCACTGAGTCCTGCATAGCCTACGAGATTGCATCCACTAAAGATGGTGAGTCAAGACAGCTGTAGATCCAACTAACAAACTACAGGAAGCATTACTAGTACCGTGTTGATGAGCCAAAGATTTTGCTGATGGGTTTGAATGTACTTCCCACTGTACAGTACACTTTTTTCCCTCTAAAGAGGCCTGTAGCTTCCTACACCCTGATGTCCCTTGCAGCCTATTTGTAGCTAAGAGCCCTGTGAATACAGTTACAAATACAAGGGCCTTACTTCCACAGTCACGTGTGTGTCCTGTAACTAATAGCTTCCTTAACTTCACAAGTGACCTGGCCTGTGTGATCATGCTCCTTTATCTATGTGCAAAATCTTTGTTACTGTGGCATTTCAATAATTGCTGTGTTGTCAAGAACCATTTTTGGATATGTGGTAGTCAGGTAGTGTTAAAAAAACCACCCTGAGCAGCAGCTGAAGGCATCAGCATTTTTCAAATATCTTCTGTGATCAGTGTGCTCTGTCAGGTATAACCCAGGAGAAAAAACAAGCAAATCATGCGATAGCTGAAGATTTATTTTGAAAAGTCTTTGAAACAAATAAGCTCAAAAGATTTCTGTAACCAGCAAAAAAGTACATTATTTATTAGTACTGAGCCCCTCAGCCAGAGACTACACCTGGATCCTAACCCCAAAATCCCAATGATCTGTATGTTTCTGCTACCTTAGGAATGAAATGCATTTGCAAAGCAGTATGAGGCGGCTTCTCTGATACTGGCCTGTGTGAGTAATTACATGGACCACACTGGGCTCTGTTCTGTGAATTTTCTTTCTGACTGGAGCTATGAACCTGCACGTGCAAGGAGACCTCTTGATGGCCTATCTAGAGAGAAAACCATCTCTTCTCAAGTACAGTGCCTAACACAACTGGAAACCGAAACGTACCTATTACAAATAGATTAGTCAGCTTCCCAGTGTATCTGACCTTCCTAATGATGGGCAAGGGACACGAATACATTAAAATAAAAATGAGGGAACAGATATCAAACTATTGTAAAGGTGTTTAATAGTATAATGAATGTCTCAGGCTAATTAGAGTCTCAAAATACTTACTACTGCAGTGAAGAAAGCATACCTATACATGTCAAATACTGCTTCTTCTTCTTACACATGTTGTCTTTAATCTTTAGGATCGGTGAAGGTCCAGATTTTGACAATTTCTGTGGTGGCTCTTGATACGTCAGTTTCTTCATCTACAGTATGTTAGCACATTACTGTTTTTATATAGCAATAGTGCTGAGAGGCAAACTAGCTCGGCATCCCATTGTGCTTTGGTAAGATATGGAAAATTACAGTCTCTGCCCCAGAGCTTAAAATTGTTTATCTTCATTATAGACCTCTTATGGAGCTTAATGCTTCTGAAGTGCTTAGAAAGCCTGCAGTGAAAGGTGGGTTATAAATGCAAGGAGTAGTACCAATGATAATAGATTTCTTTGTTTGAGGGAAAATCACAAACAAATATGCAGCGTGGTGCATTAAAAGTAAAGAAAAAGTAACAAGGATTTAGTAATCAACTACCATCAAACCAAAGAAAAATATGCCAGTCACCAAGGAGTGCAGCTAGTGATGGGTGGACCTCAGTTCAAAAGTTCAATTATACAATTTCAGATTCAAAGGAAACTTCAGCTCAGCTATTGCCTAGCGATACGATTACTGAAACCTTGAAGGAATGAAATTGAGTTTGAGCTGAGTGTAGGAGCAGTAATTTACCAGGTGGAGTATTCAGAAAACATTAACCCTTTAAATGCCATTGGCAAGGTAGAATCGATTAATGCAACACTGCCTTATTTCTGAAGATATCAGTCAACTTCTAACAGGAAAAAAGTGTATTTTCAACTAAATCATTGCTCAGATACAGGAGTGAATTTTGCTCAAAGCCTAAGGAAAATTTCTTGATCCTGAATGTTTGATAGAAGAATTGCTCTCCTGATCTAGTCAGAGGTCCATCTAATCCTGGGTCCCTAGTGACAATAAAGAGCATCACCCGTTTGGCGGAAAGAATAAGAAATATTTTAATAATTTTGGTGTGATAACCTGACCCAGTGAAATCTTGTCTTATATAGGTTATAAATCAATTCATGCTCCAAGTTACCAAGTTGGTGACATTATCAAAAAGTCTTTTTTTAACTATCGTCTTTCGGAGTTAAATGCAGTTTTTGCTATGATACTTACAGGTAGTCTTTCCGGCCATCTTGCTAACATCATTCCTTGACATTTAACAGTGCATATCTTCCCTTAAGCAAAGGATTAAAATTCTGATGATTTCATTTTGCATTTAAACGTCAACTTTCAACCTGCACTTCTAAAAACCTCTATCTTAGCATCACTCCTACCTTTGAAGAGCTATCAAAGTTAGAGCAGACGATTACAATAATCTAGTCCAACATGCCACTTCAAATACTGCACAGCATTTTAATCTGCAAATCCAGCACCCAGCCTAATAACATGTGCTTGATACAAGGATATGCTTCAGAAAGAGACCCACCCAGTCAAAAGTCCATCCTAACTTCCAGATATAACGGAAAAGAAAGCCTCTTATCCTCAACAGTATCAAAACAGTGGATTTAGATTGAATATAAGGAAGAAATTGCTTATGATGAGGATGATGAGACACTGGAATACGTTGCCCAGAGAAGTTGGATGTCCCATCTCTGGAAGTGTTCAGGGCCAGTTTGAATGGGGCTTTGAGCAACCTCATTTAGTGAAAGATGTCCCTGCTAATGGCAGAGAGGAGTTATCTATATGACTTTTAAAAGGTTCCTTCCAAACCAAAGAATGCTATGATTCTGTGATTTTCCAGTGATTATATGCAACAGTAGCGTACAGTCTTTTATTCTTGAACAATAGGTGTCCATTTATTCCCACAGTAGGGAAGGACAACAGACAATAAGTTGTGCCTGAATTTTGGAGATACTTATTCAATTCCAGTGTTCTGTTCAGGTGCTGAAATTCCATGTATAAGTCCCACATTGGAAGGGACCTCAAGGATCATCTGGTCCAACTTTTCTTAACAAAAGCACAGTGTGGATAACATGGCCCATCATCCTGTCCAGCTGAATCTTAAAAGTGTCCAATATTGGTGAAAAATTATGATTCTGCTTTGTACACCACTTTCAAGAGCCCCATTTTTCAGAAGCAGCTGGAAAACAAGCAGGATGGACTATGGTGCCTCAAAGTCTCTTTATATGTCCTGGTTAACCGGACATATAATTAATCAAGCTGCTACTCAGTGCAGTCAGTGAAGTCTAAAAAAACTTCAGTGGCTATTCCTTGGGCCACTCAAAGATAAAGATCATATGCTGTTTCAGTCATCATCAAGTGCCCTCCCCAGAGTCTACACGCCACTCCAGAAGGACACAGGTTTCCCGTAGATCACAGCATATCTGTCAATGGATGTTGTAGGGCATCTCAGATGTCATAAGGCAGTTCATGCACAGTAACTAGTTCCATAGGTCAAGATTCGACTACAATGTGTAAACAAACTGTAAAGTTCAACACACCTAACTGACTGCTGACTAAGCATATGTTTTTTTGGGCGTTAAGATTTAGCTCTCCCAAAATGACTAGGTAAGACATGGCTATTTCCATGGGAATTAACTGGATGACCCTCTGAAGACAGCTTGGAGCAATGATCACTCCTTTGATGCCAAAGGAACTGCCAATGCAAATAAATCTTGGAATCTTGGTGAACATGGCACTCAAAGAGAAAAGCTCTTAATCTCACTAGACGGCTGGGATAAACATTTATACAGGAAACATTTTCAAAGGACTAGGCAGATTATAAAGGCACCAGGAGTCACTGAAATCTTGTTAAACATTGTTCACTGCATTACTTTAGATTTTAGTTTGAACTTATACTGTCAGATAAATTCCATTTATCTCCTGAATGCTTTTCTCACCGTGACTGTTTGTTGCTGTGAATCCACACCTTCAGTGAAGATTTACATTTTGTCCTTGATCGAGACAAAGATAATGCTCAGCTTCAATCATTCTAAGGCACCTCTTTTTTTTTCACTTAACTGGGTCAGTGTTTCTTAGTGTGGCACTGAAAACACAGGTTATGGTGATCAACCATTAGTGTAGGAAAACAGGATGGTCTTACGGATAAGGGACTGAATTAGTCCCCAGAGAGAAAGTCTCTCTCACACACTTCCACAGATTTCCAGCCTGACCTTGGAAAAAACTACATTAGTCCTTCTGCGCATTTATAAAATTGGGAAATAAATGCTTTCTCTTCCGCTTCTGCTGCCCTTGTCTTTTGCTACACACAACACCAAGCACATTGGGAACAAATTTTAATCAAGGTTTCTGGTCATTCTTTCAATACAGCCAATGATGAATCATCAACATCATGGTAAATACGGTGAATAAACCAATGCAATTCCTCTGCTGTAATTCAGAAACATAAAGACTTAAATGATATTTTTGGAAGAGCTGTAGAAGAATTCCCTTGAGCACTCCCACACTTCCATTTGCTATCCTAACTCACTTGTCATTAATTACAAACTAATGAGTGTCATTTTCTGTTCTGCATTGATACTTTACTTTCTCCTCCTGTGGGGCTATCAACCAGCACTGAAGGACGTGTCCAGAGTGAAAGCATTTCTCTATGTCATCTCACGAAGCTCAGCATTTCAGATAAAACAAGATTTTAATACAAAATAAACCCTCTTTCCAAGGTTAGTTTTGCTGATAATACTTTCTGTTCGACTCAGTCTGTACTAGAAATTAATTTTACACTCTTACTTGGATGGTGGTAAGAATGACCACATGCCCCCTGACCTTTCCCACTGCCTACTTTCTTCTGATTTACTAATATCTTATTTTGACCCAGATTATTTTTAAGAAACTCATTTTGGTTTCCTGCGTATTTCACCTCCTCAGCAAGATGAAAAGGTAATTCTGATCTAGATTCCTTGTTATGAACTGTGGGTTAGGCAATAGAGTGGTTTATACTAATAAATCTTGATGATTGTCTCTACTTAATAATTATGGCTGCAATAATTACTTCTGCTATTAAATCTATATTTTTAAATTGTTACACCAGTTGCTGGTATGGTTTTACCTTGGTCTAACAAGCTCAAATAATTTCCAGGCACAATGAAGTCATTGGCATGATGCAGGAACAACTCCTGGCAGGCTGTTGAGACATGGCAACCTTATTTTGGGTGGCTGGAAAATTTGATAGTGTAGCCATGGTCTGTTCTGTGTCACCTGCCTGCCAGGCTACAAAATTATGCTTGTTTGTGTTTACCAGCATACACAGCCAAAAGAGCATCAAAGGAGGAACTGAGAGTGTGTCTGGAAAGGTAAAATTATATAATTGTCATTAAACCACACTGTGGACAGGTTGCAGACCCGCAGGCTGTATGCTATGTTACCTGGTAACAGAGAAGGAGTGAAGGTGGTATCTTTTATACCACCTGGGATGAAGGAATAGGAATGGAATGATCTCAAGTGCAAACTAAAATACTCCCATGATGCCTGGACTATGCAAGGCTCCTTGTAACCTGCTTAGCACCTCCACGTCTTCATGGACTCTGGACCTTACAGACAACCTTGAGAGGAAGCATCAACATCTCCTGCTCCTACACTAGAGTTCCTCATTATCCATTTTGTGGCTTAATGAAGATACCAAGGGGTTTCTAGTGCTCTGACCACAGACTCTTCCTTTATGCTTACATGGGGAAGGTAGTCTTTATAATAAAGTCAAAAAGCTTTTCTATGGCTAAAAAAAGAAATACAAAAAGGAGAATATCCCAGAAGCTAAAAGTGATTGAAAACTCAGTGTCAAAACTTCTCTTCCCAGCAGCAGACACACTGAAGTTATTGGTAAAACCATTACCATTAATTAATCACAGAACTTTAAAGATCTGTGTCACTGTCAGTAATAAAATAAACACAGGACAGTGCAGTCAAGCTATTCCTGAATGTTGGATCTGTTACTATAGTAATTAAGATGAATAGTGATTACCTGTCTTGTCTGTTGATACTTTCTTGGGCAGATAACTACAACTACATTAGGTGACATTCTAAACATACATTTAGAGCATCATTCACTGGTGCATCAGCCCCTTTTATACAGCAGGCATAAGCCACAGATATTAAGAGCTAATGTGTAATAATCAACTTAAGCTACAAGGAACAATGGTGGGAAATAACTATCTGCAAACTAGAAAGTGAAATTCAGACCTACCATGTTGAGCCTTTATCACTCATCCATGTATGTGAGATCATTGTTTACCCAAATTCTGAAATACGGGTCTTTGTAAAAATAAAGCATATTGATTGAAGTGAGGTTTGGCACATACAGTCTGAGTATTGCTAGTATCAGGCAATGGAAAACGTCAGATACAAGAAAATAAAATGACAGAAGTTTACATTTCCCCCAGGAAAGAGGGAAATTACTGAATTAGAGTCAATTTGAACAAAAATGGACTTTGTAAGATGGAGAACGAAGGTCTCAATTAATTATTTCAAATTACTCCAGTTCAGTCCATCTTGCCATAACCAAATATCACTTCAGAAAACTGGCAATATTTGATACTTTGCAGGATTTTCCTCCACCTCCCACTGCTGCAGGGTATCAGCTTTGTTCCCCTGTCACCTCTCCTACTCCTAGGATACTCCGTCCCCTTTCGTACTCCTGCAGCAATAACTCTGTTGTAGGGATCAATAGTGAGGAAATATTGTCTGTTTCTCTGGGTGTTTTTCCTTCCCACTTCCTAGCAAAAGACAGCAATGAGTATATCGTAATTCCTTCCACTTGTTTACATCCCAGATTCTTCAGTAACATTTTCTATGTTCTTAGACAGCCACTTCTTTAAACTCCAAAGGAATCTGCATTTCAGCATTGGGGGAAGAGATAGATTAGATAAGACCAAGTTTGCAAAGTACTTTAGTATCCTTTGGGAAACAAGACATTACAAAAATGTAAGGTTTTGTATTATCATTAAAATGATAAAATAGCCGACAGGCTGGGAGTTTGTCTGTTTATTTGTCAATTAGTACAATCTCCATTTTATGGAAGCTGAGTTTAAGCCAGTTTTCAAATGTGCAGCCTCAGATGTCCAGCATACACTGAAGAGGTATAAAGATGACACTGCCTGAATATTCTAGCATAGCAAAATCATAAAGGACCTATCTGCCTTCTGAGCAGGGAAGAGCACTTAAGTTATATCAAACTTTTATAAAAGAGGGAAGTGGAATCCCAGCACATAAATGCTAAAGAGGGTAGGGGCCAGCATAGAGCGCTGAGGAACACCACAGTTTATCTCATCAAGCTCAAACAGAGCATTATCTAACAAGAAAAACCAAGCACAGGCAGAGAGAAAAGTTTTAAACCACTCAAGTGGAGTAGCAGGAAACTATATGTATACCTCAATTTGTTCCATGATCTTGAGAGGCCAGAATAATTTGGACCATTAGAAATAAGAGACAGACAGCAGCCTGCACCCTGATACAAATATCAAAGTATTCCAGAGTCGTTTAGAGCAACTTGTTGGAAGATGAGTGAGGACATCCCAACTGTGCAGGGGAAGAGGGTGCTAGAACATGACTAGGGCATGAAGGGAGCCATGTAACACAGACATGCTTAGGTTCATCACATGCAGAAGCAAGGGATGAAAGGACAGATCATATCAGGTATTCCTAAATAGATGTAACACAAAAGGGAGTTACGGAGCGCTGTGTTGTTCAGGCAGAGAGTGAAAACAAAGTCAGAGTCTGTATCAGACACAGTTAGGAGGGTCAGATCAGTCATTAAAGGACTCTCTTGGAACTCAGGTCCCATCCTGCTCAGTTTGCACATGACCTTGGGCAAGTCACTCAGGTCCTTGGAGACAGACACCTCATTCTTGCTGATTTAAACAGAAAGTAGTATCTTCAAAAGACCAGACGTAATCTTTCTGAACTTCGTTTCTCCGTCTATAAAGCAGAAATAGCAGTACGTCACTCTGTCTGGGGTTTAAAAAGAGAAGAAACACATTAAAGATGATGAAGAGTTTGCTTACAACAGTAGTAAAGAACATATGAACAATGAAGGTAAGGTAAACAATCAGACACTAATAACTTGTGTCTTACTTGTTTGTAAATACTGTAGACATTGAGTCCCATTCATTCTTGGTACAACCTCATTAATGAGGCCACGTTCTGCATTGTCTTTCTAATGATTCCTATGGAAAATTGAGGCAGAGGAAATGAGAAGCTTTATTGTGCTTAATATCCAAAGTGACAAGTCTTTCGTACGTGGTGAAATAAGATTCTTCTACACAGGTATAGTGATGAGGCTTGAAAGAAGCCTGTTGCTGGATTAAACAGGGTAATTGCAGTACAATTAGGTACAAGCACTTAACTCCCCTCTTCCAAATTCTCAATTATAGTAATAAAAATGCTTTTGTTTTGCCTTTTGTGCTTCATGGCTTACAAATGCTCCTCTCTTCTACAGCTCAAGAGAAAAAAAAAAAAAAGAAAGAGCTTTGACACATTTCCAATGCAAGTGGTAGAGTGTTCCTCATGATACATTATAGTGATGCTTAAACCCTGACAGCCTTAGTGTAACAGCACAGCTAAGTCTATCACTGTAGTTTTCTGCCTTGTGAAAAGAGTTTTGGATAAGATGCAAAGCAACGCTCCTGAAAAACCTTTCACTGGTTTCCAGAATTCTCTCTTGGATAACCTGGTAAATCATGTCCCACTTTCATGGGGGATGGTTTTGCCCATAACCTGAGAACAGGATGTTTATAATTTAGTCACTCCTGTGTTTCACAAGCACCATTCTTAACAGCAGGCAAATGAGACCCGATTCCTACAAATTTATCCATTTTTGGCAAATAGTCTCTAAGTTATTTCTGTGAAAAAAATATCCTCAAAATGGAGAGAGCTGGTTTAGCTCCTTCATTATTTGCAATTCTTTTCTCACAGGATTTGAAGGGCACTTATGTCACCTGACACTGTTTTCTGACTGGATGGCTTAAACTTTTTTAAAAATCTAATTAGGCCAACAAAAACGTAACCACTGGTGAATAGCAGGAGGAATGGGGAATTGCCAACCTTAACTGAATTCATCTTTGATTTCAACCTGTCCGTTGCACTGTTCATCAGAAGTGACCAGCTCCAATTCATATCCTCAGCTTTCTTCCCTCTTCCTTTGCTGCTTTATGAGACAGACCTATCTAGAAACTGTGCCCATATTACAGTGGTTGGTGGTGCCTCTTGACCTTGGTGGGGTTTTGCACATTGCACAGTGGACCCCGTTTGTGGCTTCTTCTTCATACTTTTCTAGCACCCAAAAAGGCACAGCAGGGTTCACAAAGCCCCCAACAGGGCACGAGGTACAGGGTCACAATGCAGGACAGGTCCTGTAGGACCTGTAACAGAGCATTTTGGAGCTGTCCACAATTACTAGTAGGGCAAGAGAAGAGAGTAGTGATGAGTTTCGGAGCCTACAAAGGACGGTGGGATTTCAACATTATCACCTTGCCACTTTCTTATAGGGTTAGTATTCAGGAACTCCCTGGTATATTTTATAATTTCCCTTCAATCTCTTTTGGAGTGATGCTAGGGGAAATTGCAATGCATGGTTGGGTAGATGTAAATTACTGCCTCAAACACGCTCGCCCTAAGTTTTAAGTTGCACCAAGACCAGTGTTCTTAACTAGGCAAGCTCCATGTGTATGGCCATTCAAGAGGCACTTGGGAAACCTGTTGGTCAAAACCAAAATGAATTCTCAGTCCTTCAAAAAGTATTACTTTTCTTCAAGTGTTTTAGTAAAGGAAATCCCTTTCCCACAAAGGTTATGGGTGATACTGTGGCCAAACAGAGCAGATGCTCAGAACCGAAACAAATATTCATGCATATTGGGATTCTGGCTATAGAAGATTCAGTCCTGAAGGGTACTTAGGTATTCAGTTAATTTTATTTCTCTGAGTAGCCTGAATGACATTAATAGGCATGAAGCTTAAATAATTGCTGGATAAGTGCCCTGAGTTATAGAACAAAAGTAAGAGGAAAGAAAAGAGAAATGGAAAGAAAAACAATGCAGAGATTAGCTGAGTTTTTTATTATTATTTCACTGGAAACTCTCTTTTGTATTTCACTGTGCTAAAATCTATGCATAAATATGTATGCCTGATGTTTCATTAAGACACATTAATCCTGTATTTTATTACCTTGCACATTTCAGATGAGTAGGGAAAAATTCCTTGACCCAAAGAAAAAATTGATTCTGCCTATAATTTATGTAAAGTTTCAGCATATCTCACAGATTTGTTGCAAGAGAAGAAAAGAATGTAATTAATTTTAAAGGCCTTTCAAAATGTTCACTCCGTTTATACTGAGCGAGTGCTCTTCAGAGTTTCTGCTGTTTGTCACTTTTCAGTCATTCCTTACATTTCATCTTGCCTTCTCACTTTTAGAGATCACCTGGAATAACTTCATCCTCTCCTGGTCAGTTGGCAGTGCAGGCTCTTTCAGCTGCCCATAAGCAGTCTCCACTCCATTTAAGACGCCCTAGAGTTCAATACCCTAGCTTCAGAAGGGCACACAAACTCCTCTTTAGTCAGTACAGACAATGACACCTAGAGAGTGATTTAGCACAGCCTAAAGCAGTCAGATGTCAAACTCAGTTGTCTAAACACAGTGTCACCTGAGATGTCCCAGGGATCCAATACATCACGTGCACTAGGGAGCAACAAGGGCTGGTGCTGTCCTGCAAGTGAAATGGAGCTGGGAGCAAGGATGACAACAGGGCAGGTGGGGCAAAGACCTCACCAGCAAATGGGCAGCCCCATGAAACATCAGCAAGATGAGCATAGCAGGTCCCATGGTGGTAATCACAGCTAGTAAAGAGCCCATATTACCAAATGACACCACAGTGATGAGGTAGATTCATGACAGGTGCAGGGACTGAATCAATAGATTACATGACCAGTCACAGACAAGGCTGCTCACGGTCATATAGGTCAACACAGGTCAAGCAAAGGGGCTACTCAAATGCAGCTCCCAAGAGAAGAGTTGGGAGCTGCTGCCACTGCTCCTTATAGTAAAGATTTCTCAGGTGGCTCCTTGCAATCCCAGACGTCTCATCTAATCTGGTCAAGACTCTCACACTATAAGACTGGTGACAGGAAAGAGGAGTTAATGGTAGTCCACCACACCTGAAATGATACCAGACACCTATGTTTAGGCAGATGAAGAGGCATATATATTAGCATCTAAAGTCATGTAAGATATTCTCACTAGGCTGGCACAGGACCAAAAGCAGTCTCGTAGGCCTCCTATGCAGGTGCAATATCCTAGGCAATTTCAGATGTCACTGGATAACTGCATGGACAACAGAATCATTCTTCTAGCTGCTGGCCATCTCAATGGGTCTGTAGGCAGCATGGACTGCATTGATTACCTCTCCTCCGGCTATAAGGGTTGGCCTAGTAACTACAGGCATCTGCCTACAGATGCGTGAATTTAAGTTCTTTATCTTGAAGTCTGCCCCACCTGTTTAATACAGTTTGAGGAATTTTTTGGGCAGTTAGAGAAAACGGTCTCTAGAAACAGAGGTTCGTGTTCTCTGTCAAACAGAGACATAAGGCTTTTGCTATTATCATTCTTATGATCTTAGCTGTTGTGAAACAGAGTCGTCTGCACTCACCAAATTAAAATCAAAATTAAATTATATATGTCATATTTTACATGTATGTGGGTATCATCATGGCTAGGCTTCGCAAACGAAGATATGGGAAGGGCTCTACCCACACTTGCTACAAGCGCGCTGATGGCTAAAAAGGCCGATGTGGGATAGGCAAGTCTGGTTGCAAAAGGCACTTACTATAAAAGAAGAAAGAACGTAAAATCTTACTCTATTGGTGGGAGAACTGGAAGGTACCAGCAATCTCATTTTGCAAGAGTTCTTTCCACCTGTATACTGCAACAAATTTCTTTGTGCATGTGTCCAGCCCCAGCAAGCTCAGAAGCAGACTTTGCTATGTCCTTTCTGGATAGAAATTTAAAGGTGCTGGGCTTAAACTTTATTTGAAAAAAGAAGAGTTGTTATCTAGGAGGTTATTCTCTTCTGCAGGGCATGTTATACCTACATGAGAAAGGGACAACTTCATGAGAACTGGCACCTCAAGAGGCACGTGGACGAGGGACACAGGGCAAGAATCATCAGACACCCTATCTGAAGCCAACGCATGGAAAAAGCCCCTTCTGTCTGTCTGCTTTATCTGTAGTGATGAGGACAAAAGTTTTTCCCAGGTTTGAAAGGAAAAGAGCACTGAAGATTATGAAGTGCTCATGTACTTTGATAAGGTGGGTTATATGAACCATACACAGAAACTTTAACAGACACCTCACTAGAGGCTGTTTCAAAACAGCAGAATTATAGTTTAGAGGGATTGCATTTGTTGGAAATAAAGGACCACTCAATCAAGAAAAAAACTTTCCTCCAACATCACATGCCCTCTCTCACCCTTAAGACCATATACTATTTCTTCTCCATGCTTCTGACCCTCCTGACTTCTTGTCATGAATCAGAAACAGGTGTGCTTACTTTTCCTTAAGAGCAAGCAAATAACCATGTCATGTAGTGATCCTATTGCAATGCCTCCTCCTGCCCACCACCTTAGTCCCTTTTGAACTCTATTGTTATATTTCTCAGAAGATTTGGAAAGCTTCTGTAAATTTTCTGGCCAGAGTACACTACATAGATACTTGTTCTCCCAGGCATACTGTCAGTGCTGTGTATTAGATCATAAATATGTATTTACATGAGGCTGATGCTGATAACAGCTATGAACCTAATAGAAAATTTTGCATTCAACAAGAGAAAAGATTTTCGTTTTTCATCAGCCTGTAAGTCTTGCTCTCAAATTCATTTCTTTCCACTGGATACAATCTAATATGGTTTGAGAGTATCATAGCAATCTTGATGCAGCACCTGTTGAAATATACATGGCCACCTCCTGGGGTGTGGATAAAACCTCAAAATGGAGAATAAATAACTTATTATAAAGAACTAGATTTCCAGTTGTTATTCGCAGTAATATAAAAGAACTCTTGCTTTATAATTTAGAAACTCCATCGGGTTCATATCTTTATAGTATTTGGAAGGCATGCATCAGGTAGAAGGAAAAAATAAGCATTTACTTTTCCATTAAGAAAGGTAGAAGGAGGGGAGTGTCACGCTGCTTTATATGTAAAGGTACTAGTCATTGCTGAAAAACTGAACATGGAAAAGTCACATATATTCTCGTAGAAATAAACAAGGATCTCATTTCTTTTGGCTGTTAATGAAATATATTAAAGAAAGCCTCAACATAAAAATTTTAAGGGGAAAAAAAATACCCAAACAAAAAACAAAGCTCTCCTAAGTCTTTGGGTCACAGTTAGAAGACATCAGCATGGAAACAGATTTGTACTCCTGGCCTCAAAGCAGGTGGACAATGAGTTCCTAGTGAGGGTTGTGGGTTCCTATTGCATTCAAGGTGGGACACGTGCTACATCAATCCTCCACGGTGTCTCAGTGGCAAATCCATGGGCCAGTAAGACACCTGACACTGAATTGATCTTCATGGCCTCTTGGCCAGAGCAAAATCAAATGCCATGTTATCACAGCAAGTGGAAATGGAAAATGCAGTATCATGAACAATTACATGTAAAAAACTCAGAAAGAGATTTCATAGAAGGCCTAGGCTGGAAGGGACCTTAGAGATCATCTAATCCAGCCTCCCTGTCATGGGCAGGGACGCCTCTCAACTAGATCAGGCTACTGAAGGCTCTGTCCAACTTGGCCTTGAACCCCTCCAGGGAGGGGGCAGCCACAACATCTCTGGGAAATTTATCCCAAAGTCTTGCCACCCTCGTACTGAAGAATTTCTTCCTAAGATCTAATCTAAATCTATTCTCCTTCAACTTAAACCCATTTCCCCTTGTCCTATCAGTGGACACTCTTGTAAAAAGTCCCTCCCCAGCCTTCCTGTAGGTTCCTTTCAGGTATTGGAAGGCAGCTATTAGGTCCCCCCGAGGTCTTCTCTTTTCAAGACTGAACAATCCCAGCTCCCGCAGCCTGTCCTCATAGCAGAGATGCTCCAGCCCCTGGATCATCCTTGTGGCCCTCTTCTGAACATGCTCCACCAGATCTATGTCCCTGTCATGGTGAGGACACCAGAACCGGACACAGTATTTGAGGTGGGGTCTCAGAAG
>NW_009718667.1:376-2154 GCF_000703405.1 Apaloderma vittatum | reverse complement strand
GATGTGTCTCATGAATCCAAAGGGCCAAATCCTGACGCCCAGCTCCTGCGAAGGCAGATCTCATCTCTCCCTCATTCCTAAGGGCTCTTCCTAGGTGTGGAGATGTGCAGTGCCAAGGGCAGGGCCATGGTCCAACACCTCCCAGGCTCCTAAATTTGGACAAGGAGGCAATGAGGCTCCAGTACTGGAAGGATCAGTTGTCTCCTCACAGGCATCAGTGGCAGAGACAACATCCCTAACCACAGTCACAAAGAGACGTCTGTCGGGGGGTTCTCAGCTCTTCCACACCCCTCTGTCATCTCCGCCTCAGACTGTCCTATGGTGTCACATCTTCTGTGCCTCTTCCCCTGCAGGCTGTAGTCATCCATCCGGCTGCCCCACCTTCCTGCCACCTTCCCTTACTGACATCTCTTTGTCCTCCCCGGTTGTGCCTTGAAACACAAAGCCTTGGGTGCATCCAGACTCCTTCTGGGTGATGTGTTGCATCACAACACTTGCCCTCAATGGATATTCCTTTCTCAGACCACTTCTACACTCTCCTCAGTCTCCACAGCACCAAGCCCAGGGCCCACAGACTCTATACACTGGTCATGTGCTTGAGGCCTCCAAAAGCCTCTCTTGGGAAATGTCTCAGCACTCTCCAAGGTGTTTGGAGAAGAAACCGTAGTGGGCATAGTCCAAGAGAGATGGAGTGAGACTTTTTGCCAAGGCCTGTAGTGGCAAAATAGGGGAAAATGGCTTCAAACTGAAAAAGCGCAGGTTCAGATTGGATCAAAGGAGGAAATATTTTATGATGAAGGTGATAAGAGACTGGAAAAGGTTGCACAGAAATGTGGATGCTCCCTCCCTGGAAGTATCTAAGGTGAGGAACTTTGAGCAACTGGAGCTGATAAAAGATGTCCCTTTCCTTGGCCAGAGGGTTGGACTAGATGCTGCTTTAGGCCCCTGCCAACACGTGAATTGCCACATTTGTGGAGCAACAGTTCACAATCCAAAGAATGACAAATGAATTCAAAGCAACATACCTGAGTGAAAGATTCACTGAGTGGCTCCCATGATGACCTTGTGAACTGAGGGTGGAGGATTCTGCCTCGGATATCTGACACTCATGATGGGAAGCCAGAAAGAGCATTTGGGACCTGTGCGTGACTTGCCATGGAAGGTCTAGGAACAGACCAAAGGAAGGGAAAGGGATTGAGGTGTTTTGTGGAGAAACAAGCATGGGAACACAGAGAGAAAGAGCGGAAAGGATCTGGTCATGCACAAATTGCTGGCTGGTCAGTCCACTTCCCTGGCTATGAAATCATATCAATTACACTCATATCAATTAGTACTAAATATTGCTAAGGAAAACAAATAGAATCATCAAATCATAGAACAATTCAGGTTGGAAAAGACCCTTGGGATCATCGAGTCCAACCATTAACCCTACACTACAAGTTCACTCCTAAAACATATCACCCAACGCTGCATCTAAGCGACACTCAAACACATCAGGGATGGCAACTCAGCCACCTCCCTCGGCAGTCTGTTCCAGTGTCTGACCACTCTTTCTGTGAAGAATTTCATGTCTTCCTAATGTCCAGCCTGAACTTGCCCTGTTGCAACTTGCAACCATTCCCCCTGGTTCTGTCCCTAAATATATTGAAGATTCAATATAAGTCTTGAATAAGTAAGGAGCTGATCATTCAGTTGATTAGTCTGAGGATAAAAAAAACAAACACAGGCGCCACTCACAGTCGGGAAGGTCAGGTCTAGCCATTGTGAAAACAAAGTAA
>NW_009718667.1:0-327 GCF_000703405.1 Apaloderma vittatum | reverse complement strand
CCCGTTTCTAGCCGCCTGTCGGCACCAGGGCTAGATCTGGCTTCCCCTCCAGGACAATGAGTAAACCTGGCCTTCCACTTCTTAAAGGGCCTGGCCTCCCCCACAAGGTAGGCCCGACCTCTCTTTACGTCTGGTACATCTGGCCTCCCAGACAGCGCGTGGACAGAGTGTGTTGGCTCCCTGAACCCCTCATGATTATGCAGCATCTGTAACATCATGGTTTTAATAGATATATCAATCAATCTCGATGGAGATGCCAAGCTTTAAATTGATTTAATTAATTAATTAATGTAACTCTCAAGTTATTTAATTATTAATTACTCTCTA
>NW_009718666.1:476-19379 GCF_000703405.1 Apaloderma vittatum | reverse complement strand
CCTTCCAGCCTAGGCCATTCTATGATTTTTATTACATGCCATTTATCCATTCACTACAGTTGTGGCAAATGAAAAAGTTTTTAAAAGCATATTTAAAATAGAAAGGAAAATAACCAAATTACAGAAGATACTTCTGTGTAGGTGAACAGACAGTTTTTGCCATGATTGGTTTGGCTTCATTGCGAAGTGACTACAATTATGCTTACGTTATTTTATGCCTCTTGTCACTGTAGAATCTTCTACTACTGTGATTAAGAGACTAACATCTGCTGTGAAGTGGTTTTCTCCTATTTGTATTACCCATGAGTTAATCACTTTTGGACTATGACAAACACAACACAGTGCAGAATAATTCATAACTTTGGCTATATTTGATAGCTATAATGTTTGCATTATTATTTTCCTAATTTATTTACGCATCTTACTCAGCTAATAGCAAGACTGAACTATTTAAATGTTTACTAATGCTTCCTTCAACTTGCTTCTTTATAATTATGATTCCAACACAATTACTATAAATAAAAATTATGATTCCAACAGAATTACTATAAATAAATATGTCTCTAAACAAAAAAAATAATTATTGCCTTATTACTTTATTTTTCAGTTGAATCATGGATTCAAAATTGAGGTTGAACATATACTGAGGTTGAACTCATATTTCCTGCCTCAGTTCAGAATGAATCTATATACAATGAGCAGCTGAATTTGCTCACATTGCTCAGTAATTCTTAT
Source organism: Apaloderma vittatum (assembly GCF_000703405.1). Classification (NCBI taxonomy): domain Eukaryota; kingdom Metazoa; phylum Chordata; class Aves; order Trogoniformes; family Trogonidae; genus Apaloderma; species Apaloderma vittatum. The sequence continues at coordinate 18,644 of NW_009718666.1, read as the reverse complement.
GCAAAATTACTGGCGTTATTTAAGGCCACCCTAGGCCAAAGATTCAATGTCCTAGTATTTCAGAAAGCTGAATGATTTATTGAAGAATACTTTTAGTTGTGAAACCAAAATTCCATTGTGCTTGATGAGTTTTTGCATATAGAAATAATTTTGAAGTCAAGTAGGAAGCATGTCCCAGTAGCATAAGGACATAACTCACTTCAGAAATTCACTGGTAGTGTGCCCACTATGCCTTATGTTCTATAAAATAGTTTGAGAACTATAATCATCATTAAGAATGTAGAGTTGTACCTACACTACTAGCTTTTCATGGAATCATAGAATGGTTTGAATTGGAAGGGACCTTAAATATCATCTAGTTCCAACTCCCTGCCATGGACAACAATGAAGATACTAAAAAAGAAAGAAAAAGAATGATTTCTTCTTTTTCTTCATTTCTGCTTGCATGTATTAGGTTTATGGAAGATGTACATCTGCTAGTAGGAAAAGGAGTAAAGCATTTTAAAATGTGCATGAACTATAAATAAATCCAGTGACTTTATTAATAGTATTTGGTTATTAACAGTCTGCTATGAAAAAGCTTAATATTAAGCATTTGCATTTATGAAAATTGATATATAGGAGAAACTTTCTAAAATTAGGAATAGCTTTTATTCGCAGTGCATAATGCGCTGTAAGATGAATTCTTAGGGCTGTGTGAGTCGGATCTCGAGTTCTGACTAGGGAACATGACATTGCCTTCATTACCAAATACAAACATAACAGTTCAGCTTGCTACCCTAGAGAATGTGGGTTCACTTGCCTCTTTCCTGCCGCAGACACACAGGTGAGCAATGTAGAATCATTCTCTGTCTATCTATCCAGCTAATTTTTTCCCGTAGACTCTTTTCCTCTCTTGGTGCTTCCACACGCTCCTCTCTGGATGACAGCTTAAATCTGCCTAATTTGTATCCTTTCAAAACACTTCTCAAATAACCTTCATGCTGACTGTTGTCCTTTTTTTGGAGTTTCACTGTGATTTTTCTCTTTTCTTTTTACACCAAACAGGAGATACATTTCTGTCTTAGATTTCTTTATGGCAGATTCTTGGTTCTACCACCCACTCAGCCATTCATTGTTTGTTACTGAGATGTCATCTCCCAGCTAAGAGCTGCCTGCCGAGCTAACCTTCATCACCCTTCTTACAGATCTGCAAGGCAGTATCTTCATGCTTCTCATGGTGGTTCTCCCTGTCAACACCTGTAAACTGCACCTCAATCCCTACACCTCTGATGATTACAAAAAATGCTCCTCACTTGTTATAGCAAAAAAATTACTGAGAAGCCGTGTCCAAATTGTTATGCTTAAAAACATTTATTTCTCTGGTGATAGATACTGTTCTATTATTTCACACTGAGGAGCTTCCCATTTATGTTTTTACGTAGTTTAAAGTATTTTTTTGAACAGATTTTCAGAAAGAAAAGTCCTCCTGAGTAGTTACTGTGTTTATCTCTTCTTCTGTTAATTGATTCTTTAGTTACATATCAGAAAATAATTCTTAAACACTTATATTTTGATGTCTATCCTTATTAATATTTAATAATGAAGATAATATAGGAAAAATAATATATAAACTGACATTGAAATAAAAGCTGATTATGTTTACTAAAGGCAGCTACATTTTGCAAACCCTGATAAAATATTTGTATTAGTTTTTGTTATTGTTTATGTCTATTTAGTATTTAAACACTAACAACATTACATAATGAAACCTTTTTAAAGGATATACCCTGCAGTGTAGATTTTAGTTCTTATGTTTGAACAGAGTCTAGATTCATGTAAATGCCTAAGGGAAATTATCTTTTAAGTAGAAATTGTAAGACGACTCCTAATTGTCACTTTGTTAATTATCTGGTTTTTATTTGTCTGTGTAATGTTTGCACTTTCACGGACTCCTTCATACGTGGGATGAAATTCATATAAGAGTTATGATGCCATTACCTCATTCTTCTGCACGTGTTTTCTGAAGTGTTGCCTCCACTTCAGTGCCTGCAGAGCACTGCGGCTCGGCGCTCTGTAGGCAGGTAGCAAACTGAGATTTCCCCCACTGCGCAGAAAAGACTGGTTTTGCTGTAACTCCAAATTCCCGTTCCTCAATCAACGTCTTTATTTTTGTTCTCCTAATATGTCTTATTTGATAACTTGATTAGGAATTGTCAAGAACAGGTCCAGTCTTTTTTTGTGTTTGTTTTTTTTTTTCTTTTTTTCCTCGCTACAATGGATACCAGATTTCTTTCTGTACCCAAAATTCACTTAAGAGTATGATTATCAAACAGCTTTAATATTGTCCTATGATATTTACACTATCTAGAATGATTAAACTCTTTCTGAGGTTTATTATACTTTGTAAATCTTTTGTCTAAATCTAGAATTCATGGAATTGAACTGAGAGCTCACCCTTTTAGATACTTTAACACCTTCAAAAATTGGGCCTCCAGAAGTTAATATACAATCAGTAGAGGCTAAGATTAGCATTAGGTGCCTTCTTGAGTTTTGAGGGTAAGAAATAGGCTCCTAAATAATGCCATGATTTTGAAAGTGTCACCCTTCCTATTTAGCACCAACATAAAAAAGGTTCTGATTTCGAAAAAAAAATTATGCAATTTTTTCCAGTGAAAGCAAACCAAAAAAGATCTGGTTCTCACCATTGTGGAGAATCTTCTACTCCAATACGACAAGTGCATTTAGGATCCAGACATGGGTTTATCTTTTGATTGTCAGGTAATCAACAGATATCCACAAGCTTTCTTTCTTCTATAAATAATAACAATAAATTGTAAATGATAAATGAAGGATTTCAGTATAAACTCAGTTTTTCTTTGTATGTAGAGATCAACAATAGAAGAAAAAAATACTGTTACTCTGTGTGGACGATTTGTTACCTCAACAATATATAGCAATATAAATAACAATATAAACAAGTGTAGGACTAGTCCTTTCCTCTTTTTAAACAATAGTATAGGAGAGTGTAGTAGGTATATGTTCATTGCTCACATACCTCTGTTTGGTTGGGATTTTGGCTAACAGGATAAACAGACAAGCAAAACCAGGACAATGGATTATTTAACATTCACAGAAAAGAAGTTAAACATTTTTCTTGTCTTATTCGCACTGGTTTCATCATGGCCTATTTATTGATATGAGCGTTTTTGTTGGAATCTGAATCTCAAAAGACATTTTTCATCCTACAGATGAGGCTGTGTTGGCACAATGGTGGGAATCATCTGTGGGTTTTGTACTGCGTCATCCAGTCCTGGCCTTATCTATAAGCATTAAGGATGAGGCTTCAAAAGATATTTAGTCATCTGACTCCTCTTAATTTCCGTGTGAATTAAGCACTTAAATGTCTTTAAAATCACAGTCTAAATTATTTTTTCCTTTAAACATGACAGTTTTAGAACTGTAACTGGTAGCAGTTACGTGCTTTTATATTTCTCTTTAATTTAGGGTTTTGGCAGCACATTTTATGTGGATCCCCATGGCATACAGTTTTTAGAGCTGCTGTCACACAAGTAAAAGATTCTACTCCAGTTTCATGATGCCTTTTGTTTCCTCCATTCTGGACTGCTTATGATTTCATTGTGTTTTGACTCTTACATGTAGGTTTCTCAGATGCTTCTCCTGTAATAAAAACAGTGTCGTTTCCTCTGAAACACTACTTTTCAAATCTGTATAATTTGTCTTTATGAAATGTTTTCCATATGGTATGAGAAAGAGAAGATGAATAGAGGACAGTAGAAAATACTCAAAGTATAGTATAGATCACAAAGGTAAATCTGCGTATTCTACATTTCCACTTGGAAGATAGCCAGACAACCACTTATGAAAAGTTACATTATTCTGAGGGTTTCAGTTAACTACATGAGTAATTACACCATTTTTGTTTTCAAATATTGGAATCTGTCTTCATATTGTAACAATAGCTTAGGCTTCAGTGTGTGTGCTGCAATTTTAATTGGTGAAGTAAAGATGTTCGCTGTAGTAGCATATATCTTGAAACAGAGCAGTGGACATCATTTGATTAATGAAGTCTAATTCATTGGAGTGTTCATGTTGGCAGCATCAATTTCTAGGTAGAAAAGCTGGACAGAATGCAGAAAGAATAACAAGCCTGTTAATATTTCATGTCACTTAATTTTTATGCTGATTTTTTAAAATCTGAGTTTTTGCCTGCTAAGGTACCATTCAAAGAATATTTTCTATTAGCAAGTTTTTGATTTTTTTTCCATTTGATTATGGAATGATATTTTTTCCTGCGCTGTTCTAAACTGCTAGTATATAAGATGCAAGGATTCAAATGTAACATGACTTTTTTTTATTATAAAAAGCTGAAATTAATCAATTCTATGGAAAATTCCTTTCAGGTCTATCTGCATAATTTCAGTTGTAGAAGTATTTTAAAGTAGGACGTGGTTGTTATCTGAATGGCTGAGATAGCTGAGTTCATTTGCTTGACCTTGCTTGACTTTGATGGTTTGGACTTCCTTGGATACCCTAGCAAATACTGCAATGACATGTAACATGTGTCCTATGCTTAAACTCCATTTATATGAAGGTTATAATCTGATGTAATGGATTGGTTTGTTTCGTTTTACCCTTGGCAGTTTCCTTGCAGGACCTGATCTTTACACACCCATTTCATTCATCTTCTACAGCATCTTTTATCAGGTCTTGCTTCTTAGCAGTAACACTAACCAGGTTGTGTACTGCAGAGTTTCTTCTCCAAAGCTTTACTGCTTTTCTCTTTTTTCTTTTTTCTCCCTCCCCTGTCTCTGGGATTTTACAGCTCTTTTTGAGAATCTGCAAGATTCTGCAAGCAGAAAAAAATAGATAAGATATACAAATTACCTCTCAGGTTTTACTTGTTGTTTTTAAACCTTCATATAAAAAGCCCTGGAAAAGAAGCTCTTAAGGAAATGACATGGCCATAGGGAGAATGCAAACATGACCTAATTTCAGAGTGAAACTCTCCCGTTACATTTAATCTAAAATAAAAAAAAAAAAGAAATGAACTTTAGAATCCCTATACTGTAATTCTCAACGCACCTAGTTATGATCCACGCCCACATAAGTCGTATTTACATAAGTGAGAAATAAAAAAATAAGTTTACATAAGTCCCAAGTATACCTGGGACCATTCTTTGATATTGATACTAACTATGATGAAGATTACTGCATCCATGCTATTAATGTCTCCTGCATTCCAAAACAGTGGGTGCATGCAGACTTTTTATTGTGACCAGTCTCTGGAGTTTGATAGTGTTCTCAGCCCCAGCCCCAAGTTGTCTGGGAGAAGACGCTAGTGAGTCGGAGTCTGGCAAGGTCCATTCTGGCCATTGGGTGATAGCATTGGCGAAGTTCCAGTTCACAGGGATACTCCCTGACACTCAGGGATTTTGTGATCTGAAGAAAGCACTGGTTATCTTCTAAGGGGTGATAAAACTATCACCCACTCTTCTGCCTTTTAGCAGTAGTTTAGGTCCAAGGGGAAGAAGACAGGCTCTACAGTACCCCTGAGAGTCCCCTATACCTTCATTCCCATTAACTGGTGCACCTGAGTATAGCTCCCAGTCACGATTGTCCTTGCATGTCCCCTTCCAGGAGGCAGAAAGAATTGCCAGGGTCTGGAGTGTTTGGCAATTTCTGCTTTGATGCCTGAGAATCACCAGCCTTGGCTTTTTCTCTCTAGTGATGTATTTAGATTTAAAGTAACCATCTAAACCTATAAATACTGAGTAAAGAGCAAGGTTTGTTAACAAGTTAAATTTAGCTCACAGAGACAAAAATCAATGTGGACATTAGCATTTCGTGTTTATATGGAATCATAAAATGGTTAAGGTTGGAGGGGACCTTGAAGATCATCTAGTTCCAATCCGCCTGCTGTGGGCAGGGACAACTCTCCGAAGAGCCCAGGTTGCTCAAAGCTCCATCCAACCTGGCCTTGAACACTTCCAGGGATGGGGCATCCACAACCTCCTTTGGCAGCCTGTTCCACGTATGTATAAACGTATGTATATATAGCATAAAGTAATATTTAGCATCAACAGTTCCAAGTATAGTTAATCAGTGTGATGACCTATGTTTGCCCATTTCTCTTTAGCTCCCATTCAGAAACAACCTTGTTTCTTCTTTTTTTGATATCCGTGCTTGTTCTTCACTTCGGGCACGGTCTTCAGATTTGTTCCCTTGATGTCTCATATCCTGCCTGATAACTTGCTGCCCTCTTCAAACGGCAGATTGACCAAGTATGACATGAACTTCTGCCTTTCCTCTCCATTTTTTATTTTCTGTTGTCTTGATTGATCCTGTCATCTCTGGTCTTGTTTTACTGTTTCACGTTTCCTTGTTTGTCTCTTGGGCATTTCCTGACACCTTTTGCTTGAGATTCCTGTATTCCTTGCCTTCCAGCTTCGTCCTGAGTTTCTCCTTTTCCAGAAACATTTTATAATGAAAACCAGGTTATACCTATGAGTGTTCAATGCCATCTCTTGTGCAAGCTGTCAGAAGTACTTCACTTTATTTTCTAGAGTTAAAAAAGTCTTTTCAGCCAAGAAAATATTTTATACCATTGGAGGTTTTTTAGAAATTGGAAGAAAATCAAAATGCAAATACCACTTTGTGTGTCTTGTCTATCCTATTATTCTCGCTTAAAAAAAAAAAAGTCTTTTAATTATTTACTTTTCTTTTAAAAATGCTTGCACTTTCTGTTTTTGTAGGTGCATGAAAAGACCCATATTTCTTTTGCAGAACATCATTCTAAAGAAGTACTTTTAAAATGGACATTAATATTCTGAGTCACCCAACTGAGTGGCTGTGAAGCTGAATGTGTGCAAGAACTGACATGCTCCCAGTGATCAACAATTCTGCCTCTCCAGTACTAACACTGTTGGATATTTTTTGACTGAAACAAATATCCTTCTTCTGTTTTCATTATTCCATAAAATTGAAATGACTAATCTGTTAATGCTGTCAGCTCTGTCTATCGGTGGCATCCATCCTACAGCAAAGGGAAAGCTGTATGATTTTGATCAGCATTAAAAAGCCCCAACAATATACATAACAAGTCCTGATGGAGTATTTTTTGTATAAATTGGTTATAATTTATTAAGAAAAAAATCCAAACTTCACAAAAATATTGCATTCCTTACTAGCTTAGCATCAAATCGCAGTTCTTGAGTTGGGCTGAGCATGAGCAGACCTGTTTTGCCACAGAACACATCGTCTTGCAACACGGTGTGCTCCTGGAAATTTTCTTCTTTGAGAATGAGCCCGTGGCTGTTTCCTGTGCTAATCAAGGCAGCTGAGAAACTCTTCAGCATGCTTGGATCAATGTGAGTTTGCTCAAGTTCTGTACACCCTTAGGAGCAGGAGCAGATTGACAGATGTTTCTTTTTACCAGCTGCTGATATCGTCAGTGACAGACATGTAACCAGATGAGAAGCTTGTTAGTCTGAGACATAAAATGCAGGCAAACTGAGCAATTTCCTTTAACATTTTCATTGTGAATTGCATTCTTTCCTGTTTATTAAATATTTCATGATATGTAAGTTGCCGCAGCATAAGCTGTTTCAGCTGGGCACGGATAATTAGGATTGTTGTGAAGCAGGACAGTTCTCAAATCTGGCTGGCCTTAAAGACCTCACTCCTGTTTCACCAGTGTGCTGGAAAAAAAAGAGAAGCAGAAGGACTTTTTTGTATGCCTGTTAATGAACAGTAATAGGTAATTCACAAAGTATACACAGAAGTATGATGAGCATTTTCACTGACAATTCTAAGTATGGTGGTTCTTTTTTCTCACAGTCAAAGGCTCACCTGACAGCTACCTTCACTGGAGGAAAGAATTAATTTTAGAGAAGAACAGGACATATGCCAGATTTATATTGCTAGCTTGTGGATAACAAAACAAAACAGCATTCAAATTGGTGAAAAAAATGAGCTGAAGGGCACTTCTGTTTTTACAAGAAATTTCATGTCTCTACTTAATTTCCTGGATTTTATTTGAGTTTATTATCCTGTTCTACACAAAAATTCATATTGGAGTTCATAGTGCATTACCTGGCTGCTGTACTTTATTCACTAAGCAGTAAGAGAAGAGTGATGAAGAGCCTTCAGAGTGGCAGCCTATGGACTCATACATCAAATATAATTTTATTACATTCCCTCCATTCACATATCCAGTTCTTTAGCATTTTTGAGGTGTTTAGTATTCTCAACTCCTAGGGGGGAAAAAGAAAAAGCAGTGAAAAGTCTTTTATGTGAATTTTAAGGAAAAATTTCCAAGGAAATAGGATTAGTTTGTCCAATTGTGTGGTCTATTTGCCTCCCAGACTCTGTTCCCTAAATAATTTTTGAACTTAGTGACTAATTTCTGCCATATTTGTTATAAGGATAAAATTCCATGCATGAGAAACCGTTATGTGTTGTAAAGAAGGATGACTGGTCATTGTATCTAGAGGAGATATTCCAAATAGCAGCCATGTTGAGAGAAAACATGATAGGCCAGCCCTACACCCATTCTGAAAAGTAGCCAAGTGATGTTTAAACTAACCTCTGAGTCAGCAAGAGTATCTGCTGCCTCCTTGTCCATCTAAGCAGATGAGAGGTCTGTGAGAAAGATGAGATGAAAGGGATGTGCAGAACAAACACTGTGTACAAGGACAGGTGGTGAAAGATAGATGGTAGAAGATGTTCACAAATCTATGGGAAACGAAAATTCATTAGTTATTCTCCTTTTACCATGTATTTGTGATACTGATAGCACAATAAAATCAGTGCATGAGGTCAGATATTTGGAAGACAGTCCTAACAGACCTTTGTCTTCTGGGAAGACTGGCTCCTGGAAAAAAAACACATTACCTCCCACAGAGCTGAACCCAAACTTTTTCAGACTGATAATACAGTGAGTTGCACTGTGTTGCAAGCAGGTTTTACTGCTGTTGGGAGCGTCTCATTGCTTACTGAGTTTCCTGTCAGCACTCCTGCTTACTTTGAATTCAGTTTCATCTAACTGGACTTTCCTAGTGAGCTTGTCTGTGATATGTGTGTTCTTGGCATTGGAATCCATGCAGTCTGGTTAGTACAGCTGACATGGATCTTAACTCTCAAAACTTCCTTTATTTTTTTTAATTGCATAAGAATTGGATCTGGTAAAAAAAAAAAAGGGGAGGCTTCCTTTCAATGATTTTTTGAATATATGCATGCACTGTACTCATATTATTTGAAAAGATTATCCTGGGCCCCTTTCTTCTCCTTGACGAGATAACAGGCTTTCATGTTTAGCAGTGATGAAGTGGGTTGAAGACAGGTTCAAACAGGTCATCTTCACCTTTTAAAATTGATTCCTAGGAACATAGTTGGAGGTATAGAAGGATATTTGCGGGAAATGAAACAAGTCTCCTCGACATCTGTATGTTATAATTTATTGCTGTGGTATTTACAACAAAATCAAGTACTCTTTAAGGCAAGGTGACAAGCTATGAAAAGCATACATCTTGTTTGTTGCAGTATCAGGCTGTCCTACTACTCGAGGATCAGTTTTAATTCCTTGCGTCATATAACTTGGTGTAATGCAATCACACTACCTAATCCTAATGTGTTTCCTTTCCTATGAACACAAGTTACTGTGCTTGAAATTTTCTTTTCTAGAGTTGCTGTAGAGAATTTTATTTCCAGACAGGATGGAGGTTTCGTGCTTTTTGTTGAATAGTTTGTAGACTGTTGGTTTATATTCAGTCATGAGAGCAGCCCTAATCTTCCCTCAGTGGTCAAGTGCTCTTTCCTGCATAGATGCAGGGTAGCCAAGAATACTGAGTCACTTAGCTAAAACAAACACATAGTTGCTAAACCTACCTATTACAACTAGCACTTATTCCTACTGCACTTGTTCCTACTTCCAGGGTGATTACTGGGCCAATTTCTCTATCCTTACGTTATGGCCATTTCATGAAACTGAACAGGAATGGTACACCAGCCTGAGCGTTGGCACCTTGTTAGCGTGCCCCTTGTCATGTCTGCAGATTGGCATTTTAGGGGTTAATACTTAGACGTGGCTTGAAGAATAGTATCCATGAGGAAAACATAATGAGTGTGAAATTCATTGAAAATTCGCAGAAAAATTCAGAGGAGACTTTATACAATAAGATTTCTACAGATTATTGAAATATCATAATTTTTACTCATTTTCTCCGGCCTCTTTCGTTTCCACTGCACAGTTATAAGTGTATGAATTTATGTTGCTGCATAAACCTTGTATTTTTAGATTTTGCTGTCAGTGTCTCCTGAAGAGGCAGTATAGGAGGGTTGATCATCTTTTAGTGTACATTACTGATCCACTGGAGCAAGGATCTGTTTATACAGACTTCAAAGTGGAGGGAGGCTCCAGTGGGTTTGTGGCTGAAGGCTTATATACCTTTTTGCTGTTAGACATCACTAGCATAGTTACCTTTTGGATAAATTGATATTTTGAGTATTATTTGTAATTGTTCTCAGTCTGCAATAAGGTAAATTAAAATATACTACAGTGGTAGCAGATCAGTAATCTTCCACTGTGATAGGAAACCATGTGATCTTTTGAATAAGTTATGAAATCCTGGTAATATTTGGTGAATCTCAGAACGTCATTAAACTTGACATTTACCAGAAACAAACTTAATTTGCATGTTGGCTATATAGTATTAATGAGCACCTGGATGCAATTTTTCTGTAAAGGAACTCTTTCATGATGAAGCAGTGAAGTTTTAAGAGATAATGTCATTTGTAGAGAGGTAGATATGATATACATGATCATGTGTACCAGCGCTGAATCTTTCATTTCCTTGTTTTCTGCATTTTTCTGTACCAGTTATGAATAAAAAATGTATTTATGTAACAAATCATTTTATAGATGAGTATGTGTACACACACAATTTCCCTGTCTGAGGAGCAATCAGAGCCAATCTTTTCTGTTTGCTCACAGAAGCACGTTAGGAAGCAAAGGTCATATTCTGAGACTCTTTAAATCTCTTCCTCCTCTCAGCAATTCCTCACATTTATTTGGGGTTTCTCGTCTCTTCCCCAGTGAACTTCAGTTTTACTGTCATACTTTCAGATACAGTCGACTTTCTGAGCCTAAGATCTGAAATCACATTCTAAATGGAAACAACTGTTTTGAAGGTTTGGAGACTCCTTTCCGATACTTTGATAACTGTGTGAGCAGAGGTTTTTAGCTTATTAGTGGCACTGCTGACTGGAAAACCAGGGTAGGTCAGTGAGAAGCCTGAACTCCAAGCAACATTTTATACTGGTTCTTAACTTCAGTAAGTGGCGTCTTTTCATAATTTTCAGTACTGTGTACTTCCAGATGTCAGTTTTATTCTGTAACTGTTCTACCTCACAGTGCAGAAGAAAACTAAAAAGGCTAAGTAACAGCAGCAGCAGCAAAAAAATAAAAAAAATGTCTGCTGTTCATCCATCTCTCTTTCACTTTGAGAACAGAATAGCGGCCATTTTTATCACTAATAAGTTCTAGGACTAAAGAGAGAAAAAGAAAATATTTCCTCCTTTCCGGAAACTGTGAAGACACAGAAAAGCTTCCTTTTTGCTAGTTGCTCCAGCTAGGCAGAGCAGGTCTCTCAAGAATACCACTAGCATTCAGATCGTCAGGTATAGGCAATGAATATCTCACTGGGGGACTTCGTGATGACTTCATTGATCAATTCATCTTTCATCCTTACTTACCTGTTCTGCGCGATAGAATATGTAGCACAACATTGATGTTTTCTTTTTGGATTAATCCAGGAGAGCACTTCAGCATGTCTTAAAGTGCCTTGTTCAATGGACTTTAACACAGCAGAAGCAACAGAAGTCTTTGTTGACAAAGAACTGCTTTGTTTTTCTTGCACATCATAGCAACACAATTTTCTAGGATGTTAAATTCAAGGACACCTGGAGTTATGTTCAGAAATAAATATAATCTTGATATTTTTCGTGTTTTTTGCTTTCTTTTTTTTCTGATCTGAGTAAATCTTCATGCTCTCTATTTCCTGTTTTTATGAGTAGTTTCATTCTCAGATGAAAGAAAACCAGAATTAAATAAAAAAAATAGCAATGACTTTCAAGTGTGCCTTTCATCTAACTGGTGGCATATTCCTAATAGTGTCTAAGCTGCCTTGAAGGTAAAAGGTAAGAAAGGAGAACTGTACTGAGTTCAGCTACTTAGTGAACTGCACACCGTAGTTGTAGCAATACAACATCTGCTAACAGCAAACTTTCCTCACAGCCTGTTCAGACTGACTCCCCCCACAGAGATATCTTGAACTTCAAAGACACTCTGAAAGAACCTTAGTCTTTAAAATCTTACCCATTGGCTTGTGTTCTTTTTAGCAAATTAATTAAAAATATATTTAATCAGTGTTGTAATTGCTCAGACCTTATAATAATGATGTGTTCCCAAAAGCAATTAAAAATATGTATCTCGTAGCTAACATTACTGTGAGTCTTTAGTTTTATCAACAAGTCTGCTTATTAGGACACTGCACTAAAATTGCGTCCCAGATATTTTCTTCATAGTACACATGCTGATGCTGACCTCGAATGATTGCTGTTATTTTTACTGAAAGACTCCACGAATTTGCTACATTAAGTTTCATCCAAAATATGGGGTTTTTTTGTGATGACAGTTGGTATATATCTAGAATTTAAGGAATAGTGTATTGAGGATTTACTTGGCAGTCAAACTAGAATTACATGGAATAGTGTATTGAGAAACTGCTTGGCAATCAGACTTAAAATTCTCCCTAGAAAGCTGTGTGTCTGAGCAGATGATGTTCATAAATTTAGCAAGAACTGATACTTCGACTTAAGAACTTCTGGAGTTATTTAGCACTATTAATTTTCTCTTTAAAGGTTTCCTAATCTATACTGATCTAGTCATAGATAGTCGTAGAGGGACTTCTAGTCATAGATCAGTAGGATACATGAGAGAGCTCTATTGGGTAGTCAAAATAGTAACCAGGCAGTACAAATCAGTTGCTTATATAGAGAGGAGGGCAGGAAATCTAAGTTCAGTTTTACTCAGTCTTTGCTCTCTTTCTTTTTCACCTTTGTTTTCTTGTTAATTCTCTTTGTTTTTTAGTCAGTTAGAAACACAAAGTTCTTTCGATCTATAATTTTATTTTCTACCTATATTGTTGCAGTTTGTTTAAAGTTTCCTACAATGTAGGGCTTATGCCAACATGCTGTTTCGATGTCCTTTTCTAACATCTTTTCAGACATCTGAATCTTTTGAGTAAGTTCTGACAGGTCTGAAAGGTACTGCATTTATAGGATCATAGGGTAGTTTAGGTGTGAGGAGATGTCAGGAGGTCTGTAGTTCAGTTTCCAGGGCCAGCTATGGGGTCATTCAGGAATTTATCCAAGTGGGTCTTGAAAGCTTCCAAAGGACAAGACGGCACATTTCTGGGCAACCTGCAGCACTGCTGCGCTGTCCTTACACCCAGTCCAAACCTTTCTTGTTTCACCTTTTCCCTAATGTCTCTCACCCCTGTTACACATCACCATCTAGAGCCTGAGTGTCTTCCCATAGGCATTAGGGAGCTGCTGTTAGGTCCCTCAAAGCTGTCTCTTATCCTCAATAAACAGGTCCAGCTCCCTTAGCCTCTTTCCCCTAGGGCACATACTCTAGCCTCAGCCATCCTGGGTGACCTCTGCTGAACTCACTCCACTTTCATAGAATGGAATCATAGAATAGCTTGAGTTGGAAGGGACCTTAAAGATCATCTAGTTCTGAACCCCTTGCCATGGGCAGGGACAGCTTCCATTAGACGAGGTTGCTCAAAGTCTTGATCAATGTCTTTCCTGTTCTGGGAGAGAGGGAAGCAAATCTGGACCCAGCATTCTAGATATGGTCTAAAGAGTACTGACTAAATGATGAGGTCACTTCCCTGCATTTCTACATTTTGTGTGATAGGTGACTTGATAGAGGAGAGTGGTCATTAGGACCAACAGTGAAAAAAACTTGCAGTGCGAATGAAACCTTTAATAGACACTGCTTTTTCAGATGTTCCCAACCTGAGAATACCTTCAGTAGGACATCTTGCCTTATGGGTCATCATGGAATCTAATCTCAAGAGAAAAATCTGTAGAAAGCTTGATTTTATCAATATGGGTGCTTTCAGTAGTTCCACAGTGTAATTAGATGTTGTGCATAAAAGTATTTTTTTTGTTTGTTTTCCATCTGCAACATGAAAAAATGATGCTTTCCCCTCCTGAGGAACAGTGAATACCTGTTTTCTGTTCCTTCTCATACCATTGCTGATTTTACAGGTCTCTGCCATTGCTTTTTGACTTGTCTTTTAGAATTCTTTCACAACATTATTTTAATAGCCACTTTTCTTACTGAAAGCCAAAGTAGTTCAGCTTAAGTTAATAGAGTTAAAAAGCTTCTTGTGATTTTGAATGTAGACAAATCAAGTTCCTATCTGTCTAGAACAGATAACATAGACATGTAGATTTGACCCATAGCTGTTTTTTTACAGGCATTAAATTCACCACTGGCAAAGATACTACCTTACTTGTGTCTGTTGTAATAGGAATTACTCCTTTATCTTCTCTGAATCATCCCATCTGTGAATTAGTAAGTGTGTCTACATGTAGTGGGGGAATGTTGTTAGCATGTGTTTCTGGTTGAATGCAGTGAGCTATGGGCTAATTTTTCAGAGCTTGAGGCCAATTGTGCTGTCTTGATGACCCCTCCCAACTTCTCTAAGACATTGAGTGTTTCTACTTTTAAATTACATGTTCTTTGGGGCTTGTATGACTGTAAACCTCTTTGGATTGTTCCTGTCTCATGAGTTAACTTCACTTTAATTAGTTCAAGTGGATGCTGGTTTTTTTTTTTTAAATTCTGCTCAAAATCCCATAGTCCTGCTTTCAATTAAAACTGAAACACTGTAGACAGAAAATGAGAGTTTATGTATATTTTTAGTATTTGCTGATTTAAAAACATGCTGGGATTTTGTATGATTTTAACATCATTGTATGCATTCAGATTTCCAACGTTGTAGTTTTTTAATAATCTTAAATTTAAAAGCTCTTTTTAAATAGAGAAGTTTATGATACAGCAGTTTTTATTTTTTACTGGTCTGGTTCTTTCTCTTTCAGTTCAAACATTCTTCCATTCACCTGCAGAAAAAGTGTTCTTTGCAGAGTACTACATAACCTTCCTATGGATAATACTACACACAGGGAAGAAGTTGATGTTGGTCCTTTTCTGGTAATCACTCCTGTTAATGGAAACATGTAATTCTTTAAAAGGGCTTGCACTTGTAACAGCAGCTCATGTTTCTTTAATGAAGTAATGCCAGTATTGCAAACAGAAGAATGAGAAAAGCCAGATAGGTAAGGTGTAAGGTAGGCTTGCAGAATTCCTTGAAGTGGGAGGCAAATATTGACAGCAGAAGGGGATGTGTAGATTTCATTTTTTGGTAGGTTGGACAGGCTGACAAGAAGAACATTATTTTTTGATGAGTTTTGACATGACTTTAAGTGTAGAAAAGGATGTTTTTACTGTGAGATGCCTAATTTTAATGGAAAAACTGTATTCGTGACAGAAGTTTTGTAATAGGTGTCAAGTACTTTGAAGTGAACTATAATTAACATAATTTTATTTGCACTGTAAAAGTAAAGCAGATAGTTTTGAAAAACGTAAGAGCTAGTCACTCAGCTATTCCATTTTATGCTAAATCAGTGAAGGAAAAAGAAGCTAGTCCCCTCAAAAGTGTAAACGGGCTGACAGTATTTCAGAATTTTACAGCTCCAAGTCAAGAGAACTGAAGATTAGTTTTCATAGGAAAGAGTATCACTAAAAGTTCTTAGAACTGCCTTTAGTGTCTGACACTTCTCTCCTGATGACCTCTTCTGCATGACTGTGATATGCATGGTCTCTTCCAATTAAGAGGGATGAGATATATGTGTATTATACAGAAGCAAGTGCAAGGGTACTGTTACTTATGAAAGGTGAGAAAGAAGTGGGCTTAGGTATTGACAGGTACTGTAGGAGATAATTGAGTAGCTCTCTGTCTCCCTGCTTTACTTCAGCTAGCTCAGAGAAAAAGTTGGTGGAGAATGTGTGAAGTTTCTTCTCAAGGAATGCTTTGTGTTTTTGCCCAAGATCAGTGTTGTTGAAAATGTACTGTGAGTTCTTTGTGTTTGTCCACCATTCAGTGCTGCTGTGACTCAGAGTGCACTCGGGCCAATTGAGAAAGCGCACTTGGTTTGCCTGGCATGAGAAGATGGGAACGCTTCTGTGTGCTCCTGAACAAACCTTTGGGTTTGCCTTGTGGGAGTCTCTTGCCCATGAGGCCACCACTTCTTAGATTTTTTCCTTCAGAGGGTCAGTAAGTGGCTCCGCAGAATAATAACAAGCAGAACAGAAAGCAAACGGGTGCAATGAGTTAAACAAGGGAGTAAAGCAAGCAAAGTCTCCAGGCTTTACTTTGACTAGCTCAGAGAAAAAGTGGGTGGAAAATGTGTGAAAGTTCTTATCAAGGAGTGCTTTCTCTTTTTGCCTGAGATCAGTGTCCCCTTAGAATTTCAGGCCTGTTCTGTAAGGGAGAAGAGATCCTTGGCCCCAGGCTTTGCTGTTGCACTTGAGCTTGTTTTTGCAGTTTTTCGCCGGGGCAGAATTGGTGTAGTGCTTTTCTGAATGGCTGCATACCGAGTAAAAATGGGCTCCGAATTAGATGTAAAAGTACAAGTAGTTTATTATATACAATATTATAAGAGAGAATAGTAGACAATAGGATAAAAGAGAATAATGTACAGTAGAATAAAAGGAAATGGTGTCTTGTCCTGAATTGTATTTGGTCAAGCCACAGTGATCCCAGAGGTGAAATTAAGACATGTCTGAGGTCGATGTTGTATTTTCTTTGAGTATTTATTCTCCAAATACACAGAGAAAGAGACAGAGAAAAAGAGAAAGAGGCAAAAAGAGGAAGCAATCAAGTACCACCACGGAGGCCAGTGGTGTGCCACAGGACCGATTTCACTGGTGGGGACTATGTGCCAATTCAGAGCTCTTTTATTTCCATCAGCCCCACCTTGCTCCGCCTTTTCACTGGAACTTGTTTGCTTTTACTTGGAATTTCTTCTTCCTCACAGTCACCTGTACTGTGCAATGTGGTCCCCTTTTGCAGAGGTCCTGAGGGGTTTTCCTCTTCAAGTTGTCTTCCTCAGTGTGACTTGCCGACACCTCGCTGCCTGTGCATGCGTCTTAGTCGTTGGTTTTTTGATTTTGAGAGTTCAGCACCTCATCCGTTGGAGGTTCCATATTTTCAGGCAAGCCTTGCCGAAGTCCTACAGTCGGAGCAGCATTTGGGGCCTGGCCCAGATGTGAGTTGCTCCAAATGTTGCAGAAGTTCCCTTAATCACTATAGCAGCAGTCTGTGGTGATGACCCCTGCAGTTCTTCGCAATATTGAGACAGTCTCTACATAGTCTTTTAGTAGGAGCAGTTTTCATGTAGAATAGGATCATTTCTGACTCTAGTAGCAGAACATGGAGGAGTCTCATTCCTGGTACGGTGTGCTACCAGTCCCTGTGCCGGGCAGTGCTGCGGACCACCACCGGGATCGACTCCTTGTGGCCTGCTGTTCCCTGGAGGAAAGGCGGCCTCTCAGTTGATGGTGAGCACAGCTCAGAGGACACCCCTCACAGAATCACATAATTGTTGAGGCTGGAAGAGACCACTGAGATCAAGTCCAACCTATGACTCAACACCATCACATTGGCCAGACCACGGGACTAAGTGCCACATCCAGCCTTTGTTAAACACCTCCAGGGATCGTGACTCCACCACTTCCCTGGGCAGTACATTCCAATGTCTGATCGCCCTCTCCATGAGGAAGTGTTTCCTGATATCTAACCTAAACCTTCCCAGACGCAGCTTCAGACCAGGCCCTCTCGTCTTGTCACTAGTTGCCCAGGAGAAGAGCCTGACCCCCGACCCTCCCTTCAGGCGATTGTAGAGAGTGATAAGGTCTCCCCTCAGCCTCCTCTTCTCCAGGCTGAACTGGCCCAGCTCCCTAAGCCTCTCTTCCTAAGACTTACTCTCTAGTCCCCTGATCATTCTGGTTGCCCTTCTTTGCAACTTCTC
>NW_009718666.1:0-345 GCF_000703405.1 Apaloderma vittatum | reverse complement strand
TTGCCCTTCTGGGCCACCTGGGCACACTGCTGGCTCATGTTCAACCGGTTGTCAACCAATACTCCCAGGTCCCACTCTGCTGGGCTCTCCCCAGCCACTTCTCCCCCAGTCGGTAGCACTGCAGGGGGTTATTTGTGGCCAAAGTGTAGGACCTTGCACTTGGTCTTAAACTTCATACCGTTGGCCTCAGCCCATCGACTCAGCCTGTCCAGGTCCCTCTGCAGCATCTTCCCATCCTCCGGCAGATCGACACTCCCCCTCAGCTTGGTGTCATTTGCAAACTTACTAAGAGTAGACTCAAGCCCCTCCTCCAAGTTGTCAGTAAAGATGTTGAATAGGACTGGG
>NW_009718665.1:1314-17434 GCF_000703405.1 Apaloderma vittatum | reverse complement strand
TTTTGTGGTCAAGAATAAAAAGAATAGCCTGTTATGTCTTGCTCGATGAGTGAAGCTTGTAGGAAGGAAGGCTCAGCTGAGGGCGAAGTTCACATTGATTAAAATTCATTTTCTGAACTGGGCTTGAATGAAGCACAAAATTCTTATGGTCTTCTTTTGTGGCCAAGACTAAAAAGAGTAGATTGTTGAGTCTTGCTCTCCGAGTGAAGCTTGTTGGCAAGAAAGCTCAACTGAGGCCGACATTCACAGTGCCTAAAATTCAGGATCTGAGCTTGTGCGCACAAAAGGCTTTGATTGAAGCACAAAATTCTGATGAACTTCTTTTGTGGCCAAGACAAAAAGAGTAAACGTTTATGTCTAGCTCTCGGAGTTAAGCTTGCAGGAAGGAAAGCTCCGCTGAGAGCCAAATTCAGTGTTTCTAAAATACAGGATCTGAGCTAGAACTCACAAAATGGGCTTGAATGAAGCATAAAATATTGAGCTTCTTTTGTGGTCACGACTAAAAAGAATAGCCTGTTATGTCTTGCTCTCAGAGTGAAGCTTGTAGGAAGGAAAGCTCAGTTTAGGGCCAAATTCACATTGATTAAAATTCAGGATCTGAGCTAGTTCGCACAAAATGGGCTTGAATGAAGTGCAAGACACTTATGGGCTCCTTTTGTGGCCAAGACTAAAACTAGTAGTCGGTTACATCTTGCCCTCTGACTGAAGCTTTTAGGAAGGAAAGCTCAGCTGAGGGCCAGATTCAGAGTTCCTAAAATTCAGGATCTGAGCTAGAGCACACCAAATATGCTTGAGAGAATTCCAAAATTCCTCTTGGCTTCGTTCATGGTACAGATTTCGAAAGCACACAATTCTCTTTTGCTCACAGAACAAAGGTTGACGTAAGGCAATATCATCTGATTGCCTGCCCCAGAGCAATTACCCTAAGGATCTGAGCTAGAGCACAATAAATGGGCTTGATAGAAGCACAAAATTCTTCTCGGCTTCTTTAATGGTCAAGTTTAGAAAGAGTAGATGGTTATGTCTTGCTCTCGGAACGAAGCTTGTAGGAAGGAAATCTCAGCTGAGGGCCAGATTCAGAGTTCCTAAAGTTCAGGCTCTGAGCTTTCCTGGATTGAAGTCACGAAATTCAAGCCTGAGAGATCTTCCTACTTTAGAAACCTAGCTTCAAGAGAGAGAACATTTAGCCTTTGCTCCCAGTGAGAAGGTAGTGTGAAGAACCACTGGTGCTGGTCCACAAGTCTCCTGGATTGCCCAGCCACAGAACCTTTAGCTGAAGTATCTGAGCTATGTCACAGGAATTATAATTGAATGAACCACAAAGGTCAAGCCTAACTCTTCGTGCTTGCTTTTGGAACATATCAAGAAATTAGCGAATATTTATCCTTGGTTCAGTGAGAGAAGGTTGTAGGAAAGAAAAGGTAGTGGTCTGCATCTCTCCTGGATTGCCATAACTATTAAGCTTAAGGATCTGAGCTACAGCATACAAAATATTCTTGAATGATTCACAAAATTCTTACTGCCTCAGTTAGTCTAGCTTGAAATGTGAGAACGTTAATCTTTTCTTAAACAGTTTATTTTTTCCTGGGCTGGACCCCCCCTGCCACAGAAGCAGTAACCTTTAGGATCTAAGATATCTGTCATGAGATATCCTGGATTGAAGTCACAAAACTCGAGCCTGAGCCGAGCTGCCGCAAATGGAGCCATGCTTGGAAAGAGCGAAAGCTTAGCCTTTGCTGCCATCTTCTGGTGGCAGCGAGGAAGACTTGTGCTGCTCTGCAGTTTACCGTATTGCCCTGCCACAGAAGCAGCATGCTTAAAAGATCTAAGCTATTTGACGTGATATATCCTGGATTGAAGCAACAAAATTGGAGCCTGTGCCGAGCAACCTGCTTCTGCTGTCCAGCATGAAAAGACAGAACGTTTAGTATTTTCTCGAACACAGTGTCTGCTAGGAAGTTAAACTGGTGCTGCTCTGCGTGTCTCGTGGATTGCCCTGACACAGAAGGACTAACTTAAGAATCTGAGGTACAACACACAAAATATCCTTGATTGAATCACAAAATTCTTGCTGCGTCATCTTGTGAGCAGAGCCCGAAAGGAGCAAACGTTAGCTATTGCTCCCAGAAAGCTGGCCTTGAGAAGTAAAACTAGTACTTGTTTGCATCTCTCCTGGATTGCCCTGCTACTCAAGCAGTAACCTTAAGGATCTAAACTATTTGCTATGAGATATCCTGGACTGAAACTCACAAATTTCAGTCCTTGAGCTGTACTTCCTACTTTTGGTGTCCAGCTGGAAAAGAAGAGCTTTTATCCTTTGCTCCCAGAGAGCACAAAAAATATGCTTCATTTGATCACAAAATTCTTATTGCCTCAATTTGGAGCCCAGCTTTAAAAGCACAGTCGGTTATCCTTTGCTCCCATAGAGCACAAAAAATATGCTTCATTTGATCACAAAATTCTTATTGCCTCAATTTGGAGCCCAGCTTTAAAAGCACAGTCGGTTAGCCTTTGCTCCCAGCGAGAAGGTCTTAGGAAGGAAAATTGGTGCTCATCTGCATCTCTCCAGAATTGCCCTGCCACAGAACCATTAAGCTCAACGATCTGAGCTATTTCACACAAAATATTCTGGAATGAATCACAATCTTCAAGTCCAACTAGTGCCGATTTCATTTGAAACTCACCTTGAAATGAACGAGACACAAAATTCTTATGAGCTTCTTTTGTGGCCAAGATTAAAAAGAGTAGACGGTTACGTCTTGTTTTCCGAGTGAAGCTTGTAGGAAAGAAAGCTCAGCTGAGGGCCAGATTCAGAGTTCCTAATATGCAGGATCTGAGCTAAAGCACACAAAATAGATTTGATTGAAGCACAAAATTCTCCTGGGCTTCTTTTGTGGCCAAGATTAAAAATAGCAGACGGTTACGTCTTGCTCTCCGCGTAAAGATTGTATGAAGGAAAGCTCAGCTGAGGGCCAGATTCAGAGTTCCTAAAATTCAGGATCTGAGTAGGAGCGCAAAAATGGGTTTGATTGAAGCACAAAATTCTTATGAGCATCTTTGTGGCCACAATAAAAAGAGTCAACGGTTATGTCTTACTCTCCGAGTGAAGCTTGTAGGAAGGAAAGCTCAGCTGTTGGCCAGACTCAGAGTTCCTAAAATTCAGGATCTGACCTCGAGCACACCAAATATGCTTGAGTGACTCCCAAAATTCCTCTTGGCTTCGTTCGTGGTACAGATTTCGAAAGCACACAATTCTCCTTTGCTCGCAGAGCGAAGGTTGCGTAAGGCAATATCATCTGATTGCCTGCCCCAGAGCAATTCATCTAGGGATCTGAGCTAGAGGGCACAAAATGGGCTTGATTGAAGCACAAAATTCTTATGAGCTTCTTTTGTGGCCACGATTAGAAAGAGTTAACAGTTATGTCTTGCTTTCCTAGTGAAGCTTTGTGGGACATTTAGAGAACAGTGGACATGTTTTGAACAAGCCAGCCAGCCTGTTTTTAGAAACATTTTAGGCCTCACTTGACAAGAGTTTGTGAAGGACATTGTGAAGGTCACTAGCTGTGAGAATATGCTGAAGCAAAGAAAAACAAGGAGCTGTGACTGGTGTGCGTTACTGAAAACAGAAACAAACCCAGCCTGCAGGTGGGGAGAAACAGGAGCGTGATCAGCAGCAAAGAGTCAATCAGCAAAAGGAAAACAACACGTGAACAGGAGCATGGCCTGCGTGTGCTTGTTGTTAGTAGCCAATGAATATAGAGCATTTAGAAAAAAAGGACCATGTGAACTGTATATTAACCGCGTTCGTCCATTAATAAAGTGGCATTTGCTTGATCACATTGATCGTCAGCAGTGTCTGTGACTTCCTCGTCAAGAGATGTCCACTGATTTTCTTCTCAAATTTGCTGTTTTCCATTGAAATTTGCCGGTTTTCCCATCAAGTTCGCGGCTTTTCCCGTGAAATTCCATGTATTTCATTGAGGTCCACTGATTTTCTTCTCAAATTGTCTCTTTTACACTGAAATTCGCCGTTTTCCCCACGAAATTCACTGGTTTACACTGAAGTTCGCTGATTTTCTTCTCAAATTCACTGTTTTCCACTGAAATTCACCATTTTTCCCGCAAAATTCGCAGGTTTTCCCATTAAATTCGATGTTTTCCACTGAAGTCCGCTGATTTTCTTTTCAAATTTGCTCTTTTCCACTGAAATTCACCATTTTCCCTGCCAAATTCGCAGGTTTTCCAGTTAAATTCTCGGTTTTCCACTGAAGTCCTCTGATATTCTTCTCAAAATCGCTTTTTTCAACTGAAATTTGCTGGTTTTGCCGCAAAATTCACTGTTTTTCCATGAAATTCCTGGTTTTCCCTGAAGTCTGCTAATTTTCTTCGCAAATTAGCAGTTTTCCACTGAAATTTGCCATTTTCCCCATGAAATTCGCTGTTTTACCCATGAAATTCGCTGTTTTACACTGAAGTCCTCTGATTATCTTCTCAAATTCGCTATTTTCCACTGAAATTCGCCGGTTTTCCTGCAAAATTCCTGGTTTTCCACTGAAGTCCACGGATTTTTCTCCTCAAATTCGCTGTTTTCCACTAAAATTCGCCATTTTTCCCGCCAAAGTCACAGGGTTTCCCCTTAAATTCCAGGTTTTCCACTGAAGTCCGCTGATTTTCTTCTCAAATTTGCTCTTTTCCAGTGAAGTTCATTGGTTTTGCCGCGAAATTTGTGGGTTTCCTGTTAAATTCTCGTCTTTCTACTGAAGTCCGCTGATTTTCTTCTCAAATTTGCTCTTTTCCAGTGAAGTTCATTGGTTTTGCCGCGAAATTTGTGGGTTTCCTGTTAAATTCTCGTCTTTCTACTGAAGTCCGCTGATTTTCTTCTCAAATTTGCTCTTTTCCAGTGAAGTTCATTGGTTTTGCCGCGAAATTTGTGGGTTTCCTGTTAAATTCTCGTCTTTCTACTGAAGTCCGCTGATTTTCTTCTCAAATTCGCTGTTTTCCACTGAAATTCAACGTTTTTCCCACAAAATTCGCGGGTTTTACCATGAAAATCCCGGTTTTCCACCGAAGTCCGCTGATTTTCTTTTCAAACTCGCCGTTTTCCACTGAAATTCGCCATTTTTCCCGCCAAATTCGCGGCTTTTCCCATGAAATTCACTGGTTTACACTGAAGTCCGCTGATTTTCTTCTCAAACTCACCGTTTTCCACTGAAATTTGCCATTTTTCCCGCAAAATTCACGAGTTTTCCGGCAAAATTCTCTGTTTTACACTGAAGTCTGCTGGTTTTCTTCTCAAATTCGCTCTTTTCCACTGAAATTCACTGTTTTTCCTGCCAAATTCATAGGTTTTCCAGTTAAATTCTCAGTTTTCCACTGAAGTCTGCTGATTTTCTTCGCGAATTCGCAGTTTTCCACTGAAATTCGCCGTTTTTCCCACTAAATTCACTGTTTTTCCCATGAAATTGACTGTTTTACACTGAAGTAGGCTGACTTTCTTCTCAAATTTTCCACTGAAATTCACCAGTTTCCCTGCGAAATTCGCAGGTTTTCCCGCCATATTCCCGGTTTTCCATTGAAGTCCACTGATTTTCTTCTCAAATTTGCTGATTTTCACTGAAATTTGCTGTTTTTCCCGTGAAATTTGCTGGTTTCCCCACAAAATTTGCTGTTTTACACTGAAGTCTGCTGTTTTACACTGAAGTCCGCTGATTTTCTTCTCAAATTTGCTGTTTTCCACTGAAATTCACCAGTTTTCCCGCAAAATTCGCTTTTTTTCCAGGGAAAATCCCAGTTTTACACTGAAGTCCTCTGATTTTCTTCTTAAATTCGTGGTTTTCCACTGAAATTCGCCGTTTTTCCTGCAAAATTCGTGGGTTTTCCTGCAAAATTCCCAGTTTTACACTGAAGTCTGCTGATTTTCTTCTCAAATTCACTGTTTTCCACTGAAATTTGCTGGTTTTCCTGCAAAATTCACTGTTTTTCCCACGAAATTCCCAGTTTTCCACTGAAGTCCTCTGATTTTCTTTTCAAATTCTCTGTTTTCCACTGAAAGTCGCTGCTTTCCCTGCGAAATTCACTGTTTTTCCCGTGAAATTCGCTGGTTTACACTGAAGTTTGCTGATTTTCTTCTCAAATTCGCTGTTTTCCACTGAAATTCAACGTTTTTCCCATGAAATTCACGGCTTTTCCCACGAAATTCTCTCGTTTACACTGAAGAATTTCACTCGTATTTTGTTAGTGCATCTGTAAGGAGACACCAGGCTAGGGTACAGCGTGTCCTGTGTGTGCATTCACGCTTGCTCTGGGTTGATGTCTAAGCAGTCTCTCTGTTAATGGTACGCTGATCATGGCTTCATTTTCCAACAGGCATGAAAATCTATAGCTATACAATATGGGAGAGGGAGAAGCAGCCCATCCTGGTTGTTTGAAATGCCCTTTGTGGATATTTAGTTTTTCTGAAGATACTTAGCTATTTTTGCTTTCCAGGAATAAATATTTGCTTATGTATGATCTCAGAGCAGTTTTGTTTTATGTCAGGGAAAATTCAGTTCTTTTCTCTTACAATTCTGTTAAAAGTTTTCCATTAAAGCTTACCTAGCATTGCTAAATGTGCATATAACAAAAAGGTATAGGGATGATGCTGTTTCAGCTGTGCTGCTTAAGCAGTCAGTGGAAAAGCCTGATTGAAGTACACTGCCAATTTAGCTTTTCAAAATTAGAGCGTATTTTATGACTACTAGAGATTAAACTTAAGGAAACTGTAAGGCTGCGTAGTTGCATGGATGCTTCCTGTACCGTAAGCCTCTGCAACTATGTAACCTTTGCAGTGGTATTTATAGAAAGAGCCCTCTTCCTGAGACTTTTCTGGAGCATAATTATAAATGTTCGTACACTTGTACTGTCTGATATTTACATCAGCAGCTTTCTGCAGCTTCTGTAAAAAGAGACAGGTTTGAGAGCGTTTCTAATGCAGTACTGAATGTAATTTTGAAAAACACGGATTGTGCTTCATGACTTTTTTCTGTTTAAACATACACGGAGCTAAATAGTGCCTTTTTTCCTCACAATCCATGTTGAAGATGCTCGCTCCCACTCATCCTCTGTAAATCGATTCGTTTGTGCAATACTACTCCAACTTGAAAACATTTTGTCACAGCTGTTTGAGAAATAATCTCCATTTTTGCTTACTATGCTGCCAACTTTCTGTTGTTGAAGTGTTTCAGATGATTACCTAATGGAAATGCTATAAAATAAAACACGCAGTGGGAAGGGGAAAGAAAAGCAGTCTGGTGTCCTGTCTTAATATTTGCATGTCACATTCTCATGAAATGCTCTTTTCCTAGAAGATGTTGTTATGCAGTATTGTGAACTTTGTTTGCAGCTACTGAGCTACTGTGATTTTGGAGGGGAGACACAAGCTGGAGTCTAGCTCATCTGTAATAATGTCATATAGCTATAACCAAATATATTTATATGCCTTTCGAATTTGCATTGGGCTTTCTGGCCAGAAATGTACTAAATGTGCAGAGAGTATACACTGTGCTGAAAGTGTCAGTTGAGAGTTCTTAATATGAAAACCAAGGTTTGTAAGAATAGAAAACTGACATGAAAATGATGCATTGATACTTGCGCACTTCCCTGCCTGAGGGAGAAAATGACCTGACCGATTACTGTGGTACTGGAGGATGCTCAGTTCCTGGAGAACTGAGTATAACTTGAGTAGGATAGGAGTGTCATTTGCATTTGTAAGCAAGGACTTAAAACAAGAAAATGTAGTAAGCATGGGTATGCTACTCTGTTTAGGATTTCTGATGGGTGCTGTAACCATTGCCCTCTAAACATCCCTACCTTCATGCACTATGGAGCTGAACAGTCATCAGACCCATCCAAGTTTCTTAATTATTTAGTTCCTAAATATTTAGTCATCAGCCTTGATGATTAAGAACCATCATGCAGTTACTCAGCAACTTCTCCTTGGGGATTTTGCTGGCTTTTCAGTCCCCCTTTCGTTGCAAGTAGACTTTTCTTTACTTCCATCAGTGGAAGGAATGGGTGTGACTGTGCACAGGAAACAAAGTCTATCGGCTTGTATTAGCCAGGGGGAAGTGGAAGAAGAAAAATGCCTATATAAAGGTACAGGACTTCCTAAGGTCACTGTACCTTTTTCTGACATAATGTAGTAAACAAAATGATAGCCAAAAAAAGTTACAATACAAAAAATGCTTTATTTAAAATGAGTTGCTTCTCCTATGAAAAACAGAACGACTATAGTGTTATAGATTTTTGTTAAATACTTGTTGAACTTTTTTTTTTTAACTGATGCTGCCGTTTGTACAGGTAATTAATCTCATTAATTGGAATTCATGGGAGGGGAAAAGAGGGGAAAAGGGTTTTTTGTTCAAACCTAATTTTTTTCAGGTTGTGTATTTTCATTTTATTTATTGATTCATGCATTTGATTTCAGTATAATTTCCTTACTTCATAATAAAATACAAGAAGTTGCTAGTGAATGTCAAAACAATGTCCAGATGTTTTCTTCAAGAACAAGTCCCCCGCTACGACCTCCCCCGGCTTCATTACCACATAACGCAGATGTGGTAACTTTCAATAAGAGCTAATTTAAAGGACTAATAGTACTCTTTATTAAAAAAAAAACCCTCTACAAAGAACACCTGTGCCCTAAAAATGAAGGCATTGAGACCTTTCACCTTGTCACAATAACCAACTGCATCCTCATAAAAATGGAAAATACTGAGGTAAACATTCTCTGTCTATTTTTTTGCATGTCTGTAAGACTGGTCTAGAATCCACTCTCGGATTTGCTACATAGAGGCACTGACTTCTCATAATAAACATGACCATTAAAATAATTGCAAAAAGAACAACTACTCATTTTCCTATTTTTGAAAAAAATGTATCTCAGGACAAAATAGATTAAACTATGGAATTGTGGGAATTGTGGTTATAGTTCAAGTATACAGGCATCACATTCTTCTGATGGTTTTAAGAAACGGTTTACTACCTTGCTGTATACACGCATATGTTGTTTCACCCTCCCCACACTACTGATATAAATTCATCCGTGATTTTCAACTAAAAAAGCATTGTATTTCAAACATAAATTCAGTATTAATACGGGAAAATACTGCTCTATTTTGAGGGAGAAGCATATCTAATTTGGTATGATAATTTAAATGCTCTAACTCAGCCAGAATTCTTGGTTTGATGCAGCAGTTACTGGAAAATATTATGAACTGTCTCTTTACCAAAAAAAGAAAAAAATTAGTCTGGGGAATAATGGTCTTCTGGCCCTAAAGACATTCTTGTCTTGACAAATATTGATTGCCATTTTTAGCAGAGAATAGAATTTGGCATCCTTAATCCGCTTTATTTAGAATTTAATAACTTTTAAAATGTTGCGTGACTTGGAGAATTGGCACAGGGAAAAGGAACGCTGAATGCTAGAGATTTGTGCAGTTACAGGCTGGCTTTGTCAAAACTGCCTCGTTGCAGTGTGTAACAACGAGTGGATATACAGGCAAAATTTGTGCAGAGCAGTTGATGTGACAAGAAAGGGTGTAGATGCATGTGTGAAGACAGTGTGTAAAGAACAGAGAGAGAACTGCAGGCAAAAATCTAAACCACTACATAAGATTGCAGTAGTTCCTTAAGTTAACAGCTATGATCCCTATCTTTAGCCCAATTATCTGCTTTGGATCTTCAGTGCATTCCCTTGACTGAATTAATGAATTTAAAGTTGCAGCCATCAAGGCCGCTGCTATTATAAGCAAGGCCTGTACACTGACAAATTAAATGTCTCCTATTTATAACCCCAGCGCTTTACTCTCATACTGCTTATAGCTAAGCTATAGATCTGGAAAAGCAGATTAAATTGACAGGGAGGCTTGTCTGCTCTGCATCAGAGGTCCTTTCTGCTTGAAGATAAAACAGTCAATAACTGCATGATGGAAGTCAAATCCCTGAAGTCTGGGAGAAATGCTCAGATTATGTGGAGCAAAAATTGTGCGTTTTTTTCGGTGTCCATTCAGAATGAGTTCACTGGCTCAGACAGATTCCAATCTGACATCTGTTAATACTAAAGGCTACTTTGTAGAGATGATTGGAAACCTGAGGTTTACTTTTAGCAAAAATTGCCATAAACATTGTTTTTCCACAAAGCTTTTCAACAAAGGTTTTGGTGTGTTTTCTTTCTTTTTTTCTTAAGACAAACAAGGAAATTTTCCCTTAAAACAAGATCAAAACAGGAAAATATCAGTGTCCCCACCACCCCAGCAAGCATTCTTTGTCAGTGCCCTTTTGGTTTTTTGGGTTTTTTTTTCCCCTATGTGTATGGAAAAATGTGTGAGAGCATATGACATGTCTGCTCAGCCTTTCCCTTT
The DNA here is from genome assembly GCF_000703405.1 of Apaloderma vittatum. Taxonomy (NCBI): domain Eukaryota; kingdom Metazoa; phylum Chordata; class Aves; order Trogoniformes; family Trogonidae; genus Apaloderma; species Apaloderma vittatum. Next base: position 7,034 of record NW_009718665.1, on the reverse strand, counting down.
TCTCAGCTGGCTCTGTGAGATAGCGTAATAAGTTTCATTCCTTCACAAGCCTTCCAAAGGACAAGTCTTATCTTGCAGGTATTGTTGTAGGACATGAAATCACACTCCAATATGGAGTTTATCAAACTGGATGTTTACTCAGGATCACCTTTGAGAGCGTCTGGTGGCAACAGAGGTGCCTGTCCTGCGTGTGCAGGCAGTGCTGTGCCGAGTTAGCTCGTGCATGCTGGTGACTCTGCGTGCAGCAGCGTGGATACATTGACCCAATGCATCTGACAGTCGCTTCATCTAGCAAGGATATTTAACTTGGATATTTGGTTTTTTAAAATCTTTGTGCAGGACAAGTGCCTGACGAGTATCAGGCTACAATCACCAGGTTTTATAACTAAAGCTTTGCAGGGGACTCAGGTGTAACTTTGATTCTGTACCAGCTCACCCATCCTCTTATATATGTATGTGTGTGTGTCTCTGCACATATATAGTCATAGTTCTCATCACTCGATCATATTGAAATAAATGGAGAGTGAATTACAAAGCCAAAAATATTTGAAGACAGCTTTGGAAGCCAAGTTTGAAAACCTTGTCAGTAGTCAGAGGGAGCAAAGCATGCCCAGGCAGACACTCAAATGTGTTTTTAAAACCCAGTCTCTCTGTGTGTCTGAAAAGGCCTCTCAGGATCTGTTGAGGAGTACAGTTTGAGGTTTACTCAGTTCTAGTTCCTAGAATAAAAAAGCTTTCTGCAATGAAAGGTACTGATGTTAAAGCTTATTGCTCCTTTAACAACAGTGTTTTCCAAGACTATGTTGTACCCTGTGACTGAGAGAGGAGGGAGAGACCCAGATGTCATGGTTTATCATAGACACTGAGGTTATGGTTCAAATTTGTTTCATCATTTTATGTTCTGCTTATAGGTGTTGATTTAAACTAATTTTTTTGGTTGTGTTTTCTCATATGCATGAAAAAGATGCGTTCAAAATCCAAGAGTGCTTTTCTCTATGTCTGCACGAGTAGACTCTCCCCCATGCCTGTCTCATTTTGTTTATCCAAATTCAATAATGATTGATAACTGGAAGTCTTACTCTGTCTAGTTCCAAAGACACTGGCAGAAGACTAGGAAATGGAGGTCTGGGTATTGCAGCCATACAGGATATTCTAAAATTTCTTGGAGTCTGTGATATTCGATAGCTAAAAGCAACACAAACTAAGTGTTGTGATAACAGTATTTGTCAGTTTTTCAAATGTGGAGCCTAAGTTTAGGAATTTATGTTAATACAATAAATTGTTCATGGATTGTTTTTTTTGAGGTTGAACATGTATCAATAACTTTCTAGGAAACTAGATTATCTAGTTTTACTGCCAAGGTATTAATGTCTGTCAACAATTTGGCATCTGAGTTTGTAATTGTTGACTTTATTCTTCTAAAACTACCCAGAAAATTGTTTTCTGTTGTTCCTTGTTATGAAAATAGATTTATAGCCATTTTTTTAAAAAAAAATCCTTTCATATTCTCTTCTATAATCACATCTGCAAGAAAAATGTGAGTTGGGAACATTAATTATTTGGGTGCCTTGTGTCTAAGTCTTTGAAGACAAAGTGCTGCTTCTGCTGACTGTAGACTTTTTGCCCAGGGTGGTTTCCTCTTTCCATATAAATCAAAAAAATCCCATATTGCTGCTCTTCCCAAATCAGGTGGGGGCAGGGAGAACCCTCAAGGAATAAAAGAGCTGTTTTTCCTGTGATGCTGCCAGCATAAAAACCAGGCTGGCAACAAAATCTTAAAAGATTTTTCAGAAACAACATTTAAACAACTAAAATGAAAAGCAAAGCCAAGTTCTCCACCTGCCCAAAGCAGGGGCAAGACCCCACAAACATCACTTCACAAACCGGTAGGATTCTGCTCTCTGAACATCCCTTCAGATTAGGAATATTTCTTAGGGTTCTGCAGACTGGTTTCTAGCCATCAGCTGTCTATAAATGAACCCGATAATGAGATTTATTAGTAGCATTTGTTCATGTCTCAAATTTCTGTGAATATGCAGGTTTTGGACAAAACTGGCCGCTGGGTGAAGACCTGCCTATTGAAAGGCCGGAGGGACGTTGGTTGTGGAATATTGGTGTCTGGTTTTAGGAATGATGATTTTCCAGTCTGTCAGAGGACACGGAGCATAACAGAAGTTTAAGTAACTTCTCCACAGTTACTCATCAGAGACAGATTTTGCACCCTGCACGTGTGAAACAACGAGACTGACGTAGATGGAGGAGATGAATTTCTGCATCTTGCACTTCTCGCCTTTCCTAGCTGGATGAGCATCTGTCATCGTCATCACTTACCCAGTAGAGAGGAGTCTCTCCATCAGGTAAGAGCTTTCGTTTCCTACTTGGGAGCAGTACAGATGCAGTATAAATTGTTCTCTATAGAAAATTTAGTGTAAAAGCTTTGTGCATAAATATTTTTATTGGCGCATAAACAAATAGAGCTGCAGATCAAAAGAAAACCCGTGTTGGTAAGCGGTATTAGCATGTGGCTGCTGTAATATCTGATTGTTACCAGACAGTATTGAGTAGAGTCCTCTTATCCTTTGCAATGTCCAGTACTGTTACCCTGTGTTGGAGGTAAGGCACTGAAACACAGCTGGAGTTTATCTGTTCTGAGAAACTGCATCTTCTGATCCTCCCTGCTGAGTCTGCGTGCAGGCTCACTCTTTGCCCAGTTGCAGTGTGGGCCCGCTGGCGCTCTGGCAGGGATTCCCCGTGCAGGGGTGGGAATGGCATGGCTGCATTCCTGTTTCTGTCAGCAGCGAGAACACTGCTGACAGCTGTCAGGTACAGGAAACAGAAGCAATTTTGAGGAACAGGGCCTTGACTTGGTAGTTATGCCTGCTGAGGTGTTCTGGTATTCATTCATGCTGAGAGAACAGTAAGATTGGGCTTTTTGTTGCACTCCTAAGCTAGGAGAGTCGTGCCTCCAAATATAGGAGGGGTGTTAGTATAGGTGAGTTGCCTACAGCTACGCAAGAATGTTGTAGAGGAGCCAGGAATTCAGCTGAGACTCCCTCCGAGCCCTACAAGGGCTCCTCCTATGTCTCTTTGCTAATCTTTTTCCCGTATAACTTTCTACCTTGGCATGACTAATGCTCCCAATTAATGTGTATTAACCTCTAGCATTCTAATGTAATAAAACAATAATTTATGCCTCAATGCAGAATTTAATTTTTGTACTTACCTGTCATGTTTCAGGCACCAGGAAGGATCAAAGAACAGGTGTGAGTGCCTGGGGAGTGCTGTGTTTGCAGTACTGGTCATGAGTTACGAATCCCTCAAACTTATTGTTACTGGCTGGAGCCATGTGAGGGTACAAAATGTTGTTCTCTGAGACTCCAAAATTAATCCTAGCCCCTGAAGTGGAAAATAGAGCAACACACAACAGCTTTCTGAAAGTTGGAACTAACTCCTTTGACTCAGTTGGAAAAGGATCAGAACAGGAACAGCTGTCTGTGCTGGCAGTGGTAGGGAATTAGAGTGCATCAATTGCGCCTGCTTTTCTCCCCCTAGGTCTGATCCTTGCTTCTGAGGTCATGATTGGAGAAGAGAAATGCCACAATTACCTTCTTTGTTTGTCTACTCTGTTAACCACTTTAAAAATCAAAGAGAAAAATTTAGAGGTGGTGATCTGCTCTTTTTAGATATCTCTAGCCATTGAGAACAGTGGTGTTTCAGAGTTCTGTCCAGTGAATGTTTGATGTTTTGTGATGAAGTGTTCAGGCAGTGAGAAGAACTGGGGAGATGCAGAAAGCATTCCATTGCATAGAACCTGCCCACTTGTGTTCCCAGAACAACATCACTCTTGACCAAATTCTGCTAGTGTTTAACAGAGTAAGACAGGTTATTTTTGTTTCATTTTAAAAAAAAGCAAGTAAGCATCTTCCCCTGGCAGGACCCCCTGTGCCCTTGCCATGCAGTAATGCTGTCAATAGGAGTATTACTTCTCCCTACACTTTAAAGAAATAGCGTTGTGCCATAAATATGCAACTGTGCAAGTTGAGCACTGTAGCATCACCTCTGCTTTAAATAGCGATGCCCCCAGGGCTTTCCGTGCCCACAGGAGCGTTGCAGTCTTTTGGGGGCTCTGGGCATAGATTTAAACTCCGCCCAGTCACTTACTGCAAAGGCCATTGTACAGTCCTCCCCAACCCTGATCATCCATTATATGGTTTGGTTTTTGAAGGAGAGACTTGCTCTCATGACCTCTGCAAGCTCTCCCCGACTCCAGAGGGGCTGGAGATACATGCACTTCACAGGGCAATAACTGCTTTAAAATTAATACGTGTCTCTTTGCACTTGCTGCAGTTATTTAGAAACCTATATGTCAAATGTCCCACGTTAAACCAAAGAGCATATTACTAGGGGTGTGCTAACAGCACCAGTGTACTAAACCACAGCTGACAGCCTGACCTAGCACTGTGCTTTAAAAGGGCAGGGCCAAAGCATTGGAGTTGGAATTCTGCTTTAATTAGGTCATTACCAGACCTTCAAAGCTGCATTTTCTTCCTCTCCTGCATGCTGCGCTGCTGAAGAAGACAGGAAGAGCCCTATCTGATCGTTATCGGGAGTGGACGAAAGCCATGCGTTGCCTTTTCCTTTTGACGTGTGCAATTAGTTTGGCTTGTGTGGAAGAAACATGTCAAGGTAAACGGCCGTCTCTGTCTTTCCCCTTGCTGATCCCTGGCAAGGTCTGTCATTTGCTCCTCGTGTGAAAAGCTGTTCAATCACCTGTTGACAGTGGTATCCCTCTCATAAAACTCGCAGTGTACCCTGATTATACACCACCATGAGATGCCTTTGCTCAGGCAGCGCATCAGGTGGTGGCCTGCCACTACTCTTAGGCTGTTTTACAGGCTGGGTGCACTCCTGCTCTCCTCGTAAAACTTTGTTTGAACCCGGGTGTTCTACATCTCTTTGCCCTCACCTTCAAAAGAAGCTTCTCCATTTTTATGGGGATACAAGGATCTTTCTGACCCAGGCACGTGACATCTGTGCTACTCCCCAGGACCATGCTGCCATTGCCCCCACTTCTGAGCGGTCCCCTCCCTGCTGCCTCAGCAGCAACCCATGGCTCTGACACCTCCTTTGGCCTCCTTGTCAGAGATACTGCATATCTCCTGTGTTTTCTCTGACTTCTCAGACTTCTTGGGCAGGAATCCGTGCTAATGCACATAACTTTGGAAAATCAGTGAAAACAGTTTCTGGCTGGAACTGCTGCTGGCTGCTGGTAGGGCTCAGCATGCACAGGGGACAGACCCTCCACGACTGCATGTTGCAGGTGACTCTCATGGAAGGCAAAAGACTTGTTTTGTGGTTTGGGTTTTTTTGATAATATAGATTATAAGAACTTACTTTCTTTTTAAGGTTCAGTTCATTAGATTTAAGTAATGCTCTGCTTGTGAGAAACAAAGTCAAAAGCAAAGAAATCCAATGCAAATGCTGTGAGGGAGGCCACTCTGAATTCACTTTTAAGCTAATTGCAACCACGCTGCTGATAGGTCATGCTGAGGAAAGGCGTTAAGCTGGCTCTGTATAAGCTGGCTCTGTATTCGCTGGGAAATGTGTGCGTGTGCCCTTCCACCACTGCTGTGGGGGTGGCCCCTTGCTGCTCCCGGCATGAGCTGCAGATTTCCTGTGTGGCCACAGGAAAGCCGTTTTAAACTTGTGCTATTGTCTTT
>NW_009718665.1:0-1295 GCF_000703405.1 Apaloderma vittatum | reverse complement strand
TGAAGTTGAATGTACATGAATAGCAATGGTGCAGCAGGCCTGCGGCTTCGAGAGCTCTGTCTGTCCCAGGAATGGGGGGAGCATGGTCTGTATTTGTCCCCACTGACGTGCTGTACCTCAGCCCATGGTGATGCTAGCGCTCCCCGGTGTCACATAGGACACAGTGGAAAAATGTTCCAGGGAAAGGTTTGCAAAAAGCTTCTTCGTTTGATCACAGACATTTCGTCTGTGTTTTTCTCTAAGCAATATTTGATGGGTGATGGAGCAGCAGTTGAGCCCATCAGGGGACATCAATTCATGAGTTAGAAAAGGAGGGATATTCAGAGATGAGGAAAATGGAAACAGCACTGGATTTTTACAGTGCTACTGTATGGTTTAAAAAAGTACTTAGCTATGTTATAAAGGGGAAAACTGAGGCATAGCAAGATCCAGTGATGTCCACAAAGGCACACAGGACATTTTTTTTTGTTGGTGCTAACATATAACATGATCTGGCAAAAAAAGAACTGAAGTGCTGTGCTGCTGCAGAGCCCTGGGAGGGTGATGTCTGAGTGGGACAGGGCCCTGTCCTCACCCACTCTGTGCCAAGACCCTGCTCTGCAAACAGGGGGCACTTGCAGCCACCCAAGTGCAGGGGAGTGGCAGGACCCCAGTCCGTGTCAAGCTGCCGCAGGATCTTCTTTGGACAAGGAATAACGGGTATCAGCTAGAACATAGGAAGTTCCACCTCAGCATGAGGAGAAACTTCTTTACTGTGAGGGTGACAGAGCCCTGGCACAGGCTGCCCAGAGAGGGTGTGGAGTCTCCTCTGGAGACTTTCAAAACCCGCCTGGACCTGTTCCTGTGTGGCTGCCCTAGAGAGATCCTGCTCTGGCAGGAGGGTTGGACTAGATGATCTCTAGAGATCCCTTCCAACCCCGAACATTCTATAATTCTGTGATCTTGGTGTGGTGCAGGGCGGGCGAGGAGTGTGCGGGTGCGTGGGTGCTGCCTGTGCCTGGCTCTGTGTGCAGGCTGCCTGCCCGCCCTCTCTCCTCTTCAGGACGTGACAGTTGTACGGTTACAGTGACATGACTGATAATCGTAAAGATCATTTGTGCTTTTTATCCCTCTAACTATTGCCTGGTCTTTAATCTGACCGCGTTCAGAGCAGAACTGGGAGACAGATAAGCCACTAGCTGCTCACCTCAGCCTTTATCAGGCTCTCAACAACTGGCGGGAGGCAGCTGCAGGGCTGCAAGCTCAGGAACCGGGACCAGCTCATTGCTTTTACCCCACACCTCTCGCCCCTGCCC
>NW_009718664.1:760-1180 GCF_000703405.1 Apaloderma vittatum | reverse complement strand
TCACCACCCGCAACCCAGCCACGGAGCAGAGGTGTGGAAAAGAGAGAGGGAGACTTCCGCCCCGGGCAGCTCCCTCTCTATACCCCAAGCATGAGCTCCTGATGGTATGGAATATCCCCTTGGCTAGTGGCTGGCTTGGTTCAGCTACCCCGGCTATGGCCAGCTCCCAGCCTCCAGTGAAAATTAACCCTATCCTAGCTGAACCCCATACAGCTCCAAGTCTCCCTCGGCCACCAACTTGTGACCTCCTCTTCTTCCCGGAGCCTCGGATCCAGCTCCAACCAAGCCCCGAGCAGCTGTGCCACCAGAGCTCCCGGCCTCCCCGCACTCCCTTGGTGTCTGTGCTCTGGTTCTATGCAGTCACTCCACACATCTTTATTACACTGGCACGAAATAATCATTATATCTACCCCTATTCTA
>NW_009718664.1:0-681 GCF_000703405.1 Apaloderma vittatum | reverse complement strand
TAACTTCATCATTCTTCTTCTTCTTGTCCTCTGGAAAACCTTCTTGTTACTTGGCAGCTTTGGCACTTTAGGACCAGTCGTAGCCAGCTGCAGACCATGAGGTTCTGTCTTGAAGCAACTGTTCCCCTGTTCAGCTACAAGTTATATTTCTGTGAAATAACTGTTCTGTGGCCACCTTCAGCTACAAGTTATCTTCTCCGTAAAGTAACTATTGACAGCAACTAATTCTGTTCTCATGCCGCATTCCCACAGTCTGTTACACTTTCCTTCTCTCTTTCAAGGCCCTGCCCGTCCCACCGCAGGATGGTCTCTGCACACAGGACTCTCGAGTGGTGCAAGTTGCTGCTGTACCCCCACTGCAAGACATCGCCCTTGGCAATTGGTTGGAAGAGACCTCGAAAAATCGCCTTGCCCAACCCGCCTGCCAGAGCAGGATCACCCAGAGCAGGTCCCACAGGAACGTGTCCAGGCGGTCTAGTTTTCCAGTTCATATTTATCCCATTTTTTTAGTACTTGATGGAGCTGCCCTGAGCTGAGCCGGGCGCAGAAAGCTCGGCGGAGCTCCCTGTCACCATGCGGGGCCGAGGGGACACAGAGCTGGGCTGTGCAGCCTCCCCAGGTGGACCTCTGGCATCAGGAGAGGAGCTGGGAGAGCTTTTCTTCCTCCCCACCCCATTCCTA
>NW_009718663.1:2327-3261 GCF_000703405.1 Apaloderma vittatum | reverse complement strand
CAGCTGTGGGGTAGAAGAAGGGACAGACCTTACCTTTCTGATGACATCTGGTGACTGATGCCTTTGACTGATGGGAACCGTCAGTGGCATAAAGGCACCAAATCACACTCTCTGCAATGCCATGTATGGTGTCTGTCACACCCCTGCCCTGAATGGGAATGTTTTTGTGTGGGACCTGTGATTTCCGTGCCATAATCCATGGCATCTCCTGTAGCTCTGTGGGCCTGGGTTTCAGCATTGAATTCAGTAGCTGCCCTAAATTCTGTAACACAACATGGAGCTGAACACAAGATGACTGCCAACATACTCAATAAAGATTTTGTACATCCAAGAGATGGAGAAGTAAAGACTGACCTCTCCTACTGCACATGACTCCCTTCTGTTGGATGAATATTTCTGTAGGCCACCCTGAGCATTATGAGCAGGAACAGTTTCCCTTGCCCTAAATTTCTACATCAGTTGCCATTTCAGTTGGCCAAAGGAAAGATCCTTCTAGAAGATGTCTGCATGTGTTACCCTGCCTCTCTGAACTGTTCATTTGAGTTTGCAAAGACTTGAGCTTAATTTTGACCATCTCTGGAACACCAAAAGTCACGTGACTTTTGCATCTGGACACTTCACTCCTGCCTTCCATCTCCATTCATTTCCATGAGGACACAGCAAAGAAGCTCACATGCAGGGACTGATTTTGTGCCAACCTGAAATGAGCAAGAGGGATGCCTTGTTGTAGCAGGCATGGGAGGGAGCTAAATCCCCTCTGAGCACGAGAACTACAAACCCAGAGTGAGATGCCTTGATTGACTCAATTGAGTCCCTTCCCTCAGTGGGTGTGAAGGAGATCCCTGCCTGTCCCTGTCTGGGTGTGCTGCCTGATGATAGAGCAGGAAAAGAGGACTCTACACAGAATCACAGACTCACAGAATGTGAGGGGCTG
>NW_009718663.1:0-2082 GCF_000703405.1 Apaloderma vittatum | reverse complement strand
TCCTCCTACAGGAGCTGAGGGCGGAGGAGCCACCACAGAGAGCTAAAAGACAGTCTGGCGGGGAGGGTGCTGAGAGCTCACTGGGGAAGAAATCTGCACACTCACTATGGTTTAAGTCTTGGGGTGCAGGACAATGCAGCTTCTGTTCCTGGTGAAATCTCTTAAAGCTTGTACATCTGACTGTTCATAATATCTGACAGTGCCCAGAAAACAGGCAGGCGTCTGTAGGTGAGTGCACAGAGCTTGGGAGGGGTCTGAGAGTGCTCATAGGGAAATGACATGGGACAGGGAAACACCTAACAGGGTGTATCTCCAGGCAGCAGAGATGTGATCAAGGGATGAGAGGAAACTAGAAATGTTGTGGGAGGGAGAATTCAGAAATCTCCATGTGACTCCCTCCAGGGCAGAGCTCTTCGTCCAAGCAAGCCCCCTTGCCTCCTCTCCCTCAACCAAGCCTCTTCCCTTCAGGGCCGGGAGCTCCAAGGCATGAATCCCCTTCCTCTGCAGCCTGAGCTCCAGGAGATCTGTGGGGCAGCTCTCCAGCCCCGGGCCCATGTCCCTCTGCAGAGCCCAGGGCTGAGAGCAGCTGCTGGGCCATGGGGGTGTCTGGCGGGTGGGTGCAGAGCTGGGAAGGGTCCCGCTGCCTCTGTCCTTGGGGTCCAGCTGCCTCTGCCCACAGCTCTCGCAGCCGCTCCCTCACTCTGTTTCCCTTCTTCCTCCACTGCTCTGTGCTCTTCCTCCTGCTCTCCTCTTCGTGCTGTTGGGCTCTCTTGGGACGCAAGTTTCAGCTGCAGTCACACTTCCTGATTACAACTCTCCTGTTACAACTTTGGGTTTCCTTAAATCCTTACATAGAACCACAGAGATGCTATGACTGAGGAAATGCTGTTACATTGGTGAAATGAGCCATGAGTTGTGGGATATTTAGAGAAGAGCAGACATGTTTCGAACAAGCCAGGCAGCCTATTTTTAGACAGGTTTTAGGCCTCGCTTGAGAAGATTTTGTGAAGGTCACTAGCTGTGAGAATATGCTGAAGCAAAGAAAAACAAGGAGCTGTGGCTGGTGTATGTGACTGAAAACAGAAACAAACCCAGGCTGCAGGTGGGGAGAAGAAGAGCGAATCAGCAAAGGAAAACAGCGTGTGAACAGGAGCATGGACTGCGTGTGGTTGTTGTTAATGGCCAATCAATAGAGAGCATTTAGAAAACAAGGACGTTGTGAACTGTATATAAACTGCATCAGTGCGTGAATAAAGTGGCATTTGCTTGATCACATTGATCGTCAGCAGTGTCCGTGACTTCCGCGTCAACAATGAGTGTCCAGGGCTAAAAGCGGGGTGCTGAGACCTTGAGAAAGGATGCGACATGATTCTGTGGTGGATCCCTCTGCTCTCAGCGGTGTCTGTTGACTTTTCAGGAAAATATGGGAGTGCAATCAGGCTCCATCTCTTAACATGGGAAGCACAGGGCATCTGGGGTCTGGACAGAGGGCAAGAGCATCTCCCCTCCCTCTCCACTGCACCCCAGACAATCCTCTTGCCGTGCAGGACTCACTCCATTCTCCAAGAGCAGCAGAAATGCTGAGGGTTTCTGACATCACATAACACTCTCCAGGGGAAATGAGGGAGCTGTAAAATCTTCATGTGGCCTATCACCTGGAGTGCAGATGCTGACAGGCTCTTCTGTGTTTGCCTTGGTTTCACAGGACAAAGTGGAAGGTCAGGAAGGGTCCCAGCCCCCACCCAGTGCTGCAGAGCAGGGATGACTGACCGAGAGCACCCAGGCAGAGCCCTGCTCCTCAGTGCTCACGGGAACAATACCAATCAGGGCTCCAGCCACGGAGCTGCAGGATGCTGACCTGCAGGATGGTCTCCTGGAAAAATGAAAGGGTGTCTGCGTGAGAGAGGGTAGATCTGTGGGAAATTCCCTGGCCAATTCCCTCTGGGATACCTGGGTCATCTCTTATTCAGGATGTGCTGCACAGCTTTTTTTTTCTCTTCTTTGTGTCAGCAGAATTTTATTTCCTCACCGCTACGTGAAAATCCGCTACGTGGCCTATGACCGCTGCGTGGCCATCTGCCA
>NW_009718662.1:21419-22237 GCF_000703405.1 Apaloderma vittatum | reverse complement strand
AGTGTTTTCACAGCTTCTCACAGGATCAAGAATGTCATTCCCACAAAATGGACTGGTCTTGTGCCAGTGAGAGCCTACAAAGTGCCTTCGAGAACCTTGTTCCAAACACCACAAGTGTGTGTCCCACCTGCCAAAGGAGCTGAAGTTGCTGAAGCCCCATTTAATTGCTACCCACTTACCCAATGATGTAAAACAAGTCTGTGAGAATTCATGTCTTGGGTCTGCTGGAGCAGGGAATTTAATCATTCTATAAATACTTTGCTGGATGCATTTGTGGCAAATGATGTAACTGCTAACTCCTCAGCCTTCAGGCAGCCTACACCCAAACCATTGTGGTTTCTAGTGAAATTCAAGCATTCCAGATTTTTCAGGGAAAGTGAGACCATTCTGCTAATCAGGAAATTCCTTCACAATTCCCTCAGAATCTTTAAAAATAACTTCTTCCTGTATGTTATTTGAACAAATTTAAATATCGAGTTTGACCTTGGCTTTTCCCACCTCCCTCTTGCTGCTCAGCTTTATGTCAGCACAGAGACCAGTTGTGGTGGCAACCTGTGGCTCATTATGTGCCAACTCCTGACTTTCCCCCACTGACACGGACAGAAGGTCATGGCTGTCGGTGTCTGAAGTGTGGCTGGCACACTGGTGCGGGCAGAACACACCGTCCTCTCCGACCTTGCGCTCCTCACACCATGTGAGATGAATCCAGATGCTGCCCCCTTGCACGGTCACTTACACAAGTGCAGGACGGTCAGGATGGGATTTGCTGCCTCACACCAAGGGGCACGGGTGCAGGACCAGAGAGAATGAGGACAGCA
>NW_009718662.1:0-21279 GCF_000703405.1 Apaloderma vittatum | reverse complement strand
CTGTACGAGGCCAGACCTTTCAGTGATGCTTCAGGCATGTCTGGTCCTGTTTCATTACACAGCTTGCACTCTAAATGATCTCTTGAGATCCTCTGCACTGATACTTCCCTCAGAGGAAGCATAAGATTGTTCTCCTACTGCCATCTGTAGGCTGATTGTGCTCTGGCTCAGTCTGAAAACTGTGTTAATTTAGGTGGGTGTCTGACGCATTTTTAGACTTGCAAAGGAAATCATTTAGAAAGTGACAATGTTTATTACTTTTTGCCCCACTCCTTTCTGCAGGGGTACAGGCTGGGATATTTCTACACTTCTGTCTTTACAAGTCAGCCATTTAAATGAGCCTCAATGGGGCTCCCGTGTCCTGCTTGACAGCAGAGTCACAAAGTGTTGATCTGCACAAAATACAGTGAGAGGATTTTCCGTTAGAGAACATTAAAACATTGATTCAGCACTTTCAGTAGTATCTCTGCTGCAGCAAAGGCCAAACAAAAAGTGTTTATTCTGCCTTCAAGAGATATTTTGTTTTCTTTCAACTCTCTTTCTTTTTCTGCATTTAGAGCCTGAGAAGCTGAAGTCCCCAATTTTTAACCCATCTTGCCACAAAATGTGTGCCAGCTCATCCATGGTGCCTCACTACTGTGTATCCGTGTGGGGGCCAATCCAGGGCCAAGAGAACAACGCTAGCAACGAGCTCATATGTAATGTTACTTCTTTGCTCAGCCCCTCCTTCTGTGGCACTGTCAGCCCTGGATCCTCTCCCCTGGATCTCTCCTCAGAGCAGAGCCCTGTGTCGGTGGTGTTATGGGACCTGGGGGTTGCCGTCTCCAGCACGAACTGCAGAGATCCTTCTGCTGGGCTCTCACCTCCTGGTTGTGCCTGTGGGACCCAGAACTGAGAGGTCACTCATCAGTCCATCAGGGCCTGTTGCAAGCTCTCTTCACCCTCTACCCTCGTATTTCTTGGCTGCTTTAGGCATTTCCTCAGCTACATTCTACACCTTTTTTCCATACCCACCATACAAAGGGACACTTTTCGGTTTAGATTTTTTTTATTTTTCATGATATAAATGCACGCATTCATGGTATAAATGCAGCTCTACCTTGCTTCATCAAAGCCAGAGAAAAATCCATTTAATTATTTCTTCATTGACTGCATTGCCTAGTGCAAGATTTATAATTCCCAGTTGTGGTATCTGGGCATGTTATTGAACAACTTGAACAAAGAACTTGAAAACACTGCCTAAAAGTATGTGACTTTGTAAAACAAAACAGGATTATATTCTCAGCCTCACTCAGTCTTTTGCCAGCTGCCTGCCATGCCAGAATTGGACGAAGCAGTGGAACAAATACGTTTACTTACTATTGTGGGAAGATCCATACCTCCTCTGCAAATAGTCAGAATGATGTTGTCTTAGAAAGCAGGTGTTTCTGGCAAGCAATCAAAGTTTCCTCATGCAGCACATAGTTTCATCACAGTTTTGTTGGAGTAAAAGGTTCCTCTCCCAGGTTTTTAGCTCAGGTGGTGTGACAAATTGTTCCTATTTTTTGTAATTATTTACGGTATTAAAGCTGGAAAACATACCAGTATTATAATTGTGTATTACACACAAAAAGAAAATGTGAAGCCTTGCAATGCCAGTATTATGGGGATAAATGGGATATATGGGATACCTTCTTTTTTCACAGCCTCGCTCCATCTAGCCCTGTTACACCTTTATACTTTTTCCTCTTTTTCAGAGCTGGGTCAGACCAAGCTCCCTGTGTGGCTTCTTGGCTTCTAGAGTAAGGGGAGAGGAGGTGGTGGTGGGCTGTGCTGGTGGGCATTGTCGAGATTATCTCCACTTGGCTATTGTTACCCAAAGCCTCTGGAGTAAAATCAGCACCAGCAGGGCAGCACCTCCGCTGTGCTGGGATTTGTTACTTCAGAGTGGACAGCACAGATCATTAATTAGAGAGTTTTTGCCCTACGAGGGATAAGAAATAGTTGTGTACATGGAACTGACTTTCTCTGTGTTACCAATAGCTCTGCAGTGGCAGAACTGAGAACAGAATTCAGCTTTTCATTGTCTGTCTCTAAACATGTGTCTGATGCAATGAATGCATCTTATGGATGTTACACTCACTTCAGGGAAATTTGAAGTAAGTAAAACCTTCTTTTTTCATCACAGGGGTATACAGTATCTAGCTGTGAGAGATTTGTATGTCAATCCAAACTGACGTACAGTTATGAGTCGAGCTGAGGACAACTGTTTTGTTTGGCTTAGTGTATAGTTTTGGCCTTATTAATACAAATCTGGGAAATAACTGGGCCATATCAGTATTATTACATAATCTTCTAGTTTTATATCCACTTTGATAGGCAGAAAATTTACAAAGATGTATCCAAAGATACGGTTTGGTTTTGTAGAAAGATGTTAACTGTAGAGGTGACTGACTCACCAAGCCTGAAGCTTCTCTAGTCTATGATAGAAAACATGTAGCAATAAAACACTGCATGTGAGGAGCTAGAATCTAAGGGAGAGGGCTTGTACCCACAAAAAGTGATAACTGATTATGGAAGTGAGCAATGCTGTATGACTACTGCACAGCCAATGTTAGTGATCAGGATCTGTATTCTGGAAGACGTAGAAGCAAACCCGTATTTTCATTTTAGATAAAGCAGCTTTCAGAACTTTGATCACAGCTCGAGAAAATCCTGCTGAGATAAATTGATACTTGTCTCTCACTGACCAAGAATGTTTTCCTAGAGTGCTGAAATTGATATATTCTTTCAGTAAATTAGTTTAAATAAGAAGTTTTCCAATGAAGAAACAAAAATATCTCTGTGGTGGCTCAGAAGTAATTTTCACTTTTTGTAATGGAAATACTCCGAAGGAAGGACACTTGCCTTGAATTCTGTCATGGCACATAGGTAAAAACTCGTGGTATCGTACTTCCGTTTGGCCTATCTTTTCTTTCTATGTAAAGCCCCCAGTTACTTCACTAGATTTCTTTCCTGTACTGTAGATAAATCACAGAATCATAGAATGACAGAATAATAGTGGTTGGAAGGGACTTCAAAAGATTATCTAGTCCAGCCTCCTGCCAGAGCAGGATCACCTACAGTAGGTCACACAGGAGTGTGTCCAGGTGAGTTTTGAACATCTCCAGAGAAGGAGACTCCATGACCTCCTTGGGCAACCTGTGCCAGTGCTCCATCACCCTCCCAGTGAAAAAATTTTTTCTAATATTTTCATGGAACTTCCTACGTTTGAGCTTGTACCCATTGCCCCTTGTCCTGTCATTGGACATCACTGAAAAGAGCCTGGCTCCATCCTCCTGACACTCACCCTTTGCATATTTATAAACATGAATGAGGTCACCCCTCAGCCTCCTCTTCTCCAAGCTCAAGAGACCCAGCTCCTTCAACCTTTCCTCATAAGGGAGATGTTCCACTCCCTCCATCATCTCTGTGCCTGCACTGGACTCCCTCCAGCTGTCTCTCTTTAGCTGAGGGGGCCAGGACTGGACACAATATTCCAGATGTGGCCTCACCAGGGCAGAGCAGAGGGACAAGATGACCTCTCTTGACCTACTAGCTACTCCTAATTCACCCCAGGATGCCATTGACCTTCTTGGCCACAAGGGCACATTGCTGGCTCACAGTCACCCTGCTGTCCACCAGGACCTGAAGTTCCCTTTCCTCTACAAGATCAATGGAAAAACAGAGTCCCTACCCAAGAGTCCTAGATCCCACAGACCACGGGCCTGTGACACATTGAAAGTCCATTAACCAAGATAAAAATATGGTTTTGAACTCAAGTTTTTTAAATAGAGCAGTAGCAATACTTATATGTCATGACATAGCAGGCAAAATCACAGAATCATAGAATCACAGAATGGCCTAGGCTGGAAGGGACCTTAGAGATCACCTAATCCAACCTCCCTGTCATGGGCAGGATTTCAAATAAGACAACAAGGTGTGAAATAATGTTTAATGGGTTTTGGGAAGCACCCAAGTGATAGAAGTTGGGTGGTAAAGAAAAACAAAAGTGCAAGGGTTTACAGAAAGGCAGAACATCCTGCTAAATACAGAAGCGGGGAGAGAAAACCCAAAGCAAAATAAATGTTATCAGGATCCGATTAGTTTCATTTAAGGGTGAATGAAGCCAGGAGTAAAAAATTGCAACTGAAAGCAATGGAGTGGGGAAGAAAGGAGTTGTCTCTTCTTTCACTGAGAAGCTCTCAAGCCCGAACACCTCAAGGACCATGGCCAGAAGCACTTGCTGGTTTGTGGCCCCACAGCCAGCCAAGGACACAGGTTAGAAGAGCAGCAGTTGGGTTTGCACAGTGTAAAACATGAAAAGGGTTGGCACAGACCATCAGCAAGAGGAGCATTGTTGATGAATTCAGTCTCCTTGCTGAGCTTGAGATGTGGACTGGTCTGTCAGCTGTCTGAACACTCCCATTGCTGCACCTTCAGACATGGTTGCATATGCCTGCATATGTACAAATACAGAAAGAGAGAGAGGGTTATTCATTTGTAACAACCTATTTTGAAATCCCATCTTGTTAAAGGTAAGCTTACCTTAACAGCAGTAGTGCCCCTGTGTGTCGAACTGGTGAGGCCACATCCCAAGTACTGTGTTCACGTTAGGCCCCTTGCTATGAGAAGGGCATTGAAGTGCTCAAGTGCATGTAAAGAAGGGCAATAAAGCTGATGAAGGGTCTAGAGCACGTGTCTGATGAGCAATGGTCGAGGGAACTAAGGTGGTTCAGCCTGGAGAAAAGGAGATCCCATCACTCACTACAACTACCTCAAAGTAGGATTGCTGAGACATAGGATCAGTCTATTCAACTAAGTAACAAGTGACAGCACAAGAGGAAATGGCCTCAGGCTGCACCAAGGGAAGTTTAGGTTGGATATTCGGAAGAATTTCCTTACTGAAAGTGTTTTTAGATTTGACCAGGGCAGTGGTGGAATCCTTATACCTGGAGGTATTTAAGAGTCATGTAGACACAGCACTCAGGGATATGATTTAGTTGAGGACTTGTCAGTGTTACATTAATGGTTGGACTTAATGATCTTAAAGGTCTTTTCCAATCTAGGCAATTCTGTGATTCTGTGATAGACAAAAAGTTGATTATATTATAGATCCTCCATAAAAAAAATGAGATTCACGCTCTTTGCTTTATATTTCTGTATTTTATTAACAAAGTTGCACTTCATACTCTCCCACGAGGTTTTAAGTGGGAGTTTAACATTGTATTTTTTGATGTTTTAATGAAAGCTTGAATGAACGGGTCATCCAAGGAGCAAATTAAATTGTGGCCTGGCAGCCAAATCTACTATGTGGTCTTAAAAAAGAATTAAGATGTTGATACCTGAAGCTAAAAGAGAAAAATATACACAAGGAGTTCTTTCCTTTTTTTTTTTTTTTAATCAAATACATTTCCTCAAACTGCTGATTGCAAGGCAGAGATTGCCTTTCATCTTTGATGTAAAAATAATTGGTTATATTTTTTAGTTGTGTAGCTGTACGCCATCTAGAAAACTACTAGAACAGACTGCAAAATATTACATGAATTTTGCATGTATTGCCTGATTTTATTTTAAGGGAAACTTTCTTTTTCTAAATAAACATTTTAATTTACTCTCCTACAGCTTTTAAAGCAACAGCTCTTATCCCCTGTGAGACATAGGGATCTCTTGTCCTCTTATAAAAACCGTACGTGAAGTAAAAAGAAATCAAAAATAATTTAACATAGTGACAAAATCCATAGGTTAAGCTATGATAGTGCATAAGGAAGCTGAGCTTGTGTCGATGATTGGATACACAAAATCAGATAAGAACAGATGCATTGATAGTTGTTAATTACAGAAAGGTGATATTGTAAGATAGGAGTTTCATTTTTTGTCCCATTGTAACTTTTTCTCCTGCTACTGATGGGAAAATAAGAAGGGGGAAGGATAACTTCATTCACGCCGCGTAATTCTACTCACTCTGCCGAGCCATCAGACCTCAGAGAAGTGTGAGCTGCCAACGCGAGCCGGCTGGGAAGCCGTGGCAGCGTTTCATCCACACAGCGTGGTGGAAGTCACTGAGGTGTTCCTGCAGGTGACTCGGGCCGGTATCGTCTTTGGGGAGCTCCTCTCTCTGCTCCCTCTCTGCAGAAGGGGCCAGGGGCCTGCAGAAGAGTGTTATTGCAAGAGCCACAGCGAAATCGGTGAAGGATGGGAGGATTAACCTTGACCCAAGTGTTGCAGAAACCATCAAACAGAAACACTGTGGGCTGGTCAGGAGCTGAACCAAGCTCTCCTGAAGGAACCCAGCAAGAGACCTGTGTGGCACTTTGCAACAAGGACTGTGAGTCCAGGCCATCACCTGGAGACCATGGGGTCAGATGCTGGTATCTAGGACATAAAGCCTGCCTTGTTTTTCTCAGTGATGAAGCCGTAGATTCTGGAAAGCAGGAAAGGCAGCAGATTTACGGTCCCTCTAAGTCTTTGCTATACAGTTTTTGTCTCAGAATATAAATTGAAATCAGAATTTTCTGTTCTCTTTCCTTCCATCTGGCTGTAGATACTTTGTTCTGGTTGCTGCTCTTCTTGTTCTGCTTGTTTCTTTTGAGAAAGTAATGTGTAAAATACTTTGCCAGCTGCAGAAATCTCTTATTCTGTCATATCTCAAAGGCCTCTCTCATGCACATCAGTGTAAGCAAACAGTTAAAATTAGTGTTGTAAAATCAGTACAACGGGTTGGAAAGTCAAACTCAAAAAAAGCAGAAGCCATTTATAGTGAATGATAACACAGACTGCGTTTTTCCCTTGTAAGAGAAAGCTGGTCTGTTTTCTGATTCCCTGCCACCTCTGGGGCTGGTTTTTTGTATCAAATCAATATCAGGAAGAGAAACAATATTTTCTCCTGGTGGGTGTTTCCTGGTGTAAATCCAGCACCTAGGGGAGATGACAAAGCCTCCTTCTGCTTCTCCATAATTTGTAACATTCTTAGATTTACACCTTCCAGCAGCGGATTTCTAGCCTTTAAATTTAGTTTTGTGATTTTAATCTTCTTATTATTTTTTTTAATATCCTTGCCTCTTACCTGCAAGTGCTACCTTTCTGTATGGTAAACAACATAAAAAAGTTAGTTTAAGATCTCCCTCTTTCTTATCAGTCCTGCTAAACTTACTAACTCCTACTCTTTTTTTTTTTCTATTTTTAAAAATATTGATGAAAGGAAAAATTAAGAATTTTTTCTAAATTTTATTTAAATTTTTTTCCGAAAGCTGTATTTATATTTTCTCTAATGATTTTCACTTGAGTCAGTCTCCCGTTACACAGTGTTCTATCTTTTTTTTACTCATCTGCTTTCATGTATATTACTTGCACTTTATACATTACTGTGCATTTTAAAGATCTGATCCATAAATTGTTATCTGATGTGGTACTAGTGCTGTATCACTTTCAAGCTCCTTAATATGTTCAAAACACAGTAGAAACAAGAGGATTTGATATCCTAAATGACGTCATTAGCTAGAGGTTACTCTGCATTTTGGTGGAGCTCTTCTGCATTAAAACACAATGAAAAAAGTTAAATGCGTTAATCTCAAAGAAAAGCATTAAATATTTTTTAATATTTTTAATTGTCATTGTTCCTATAGAGCACAACCTAAAAAGGCTTCCAGCACATCCTCTGCACTCAAGACTTCCCAAGACTCAGAAAACATGTTAATTAGGTGTATGTAAATCTTTAATGTTTGAAAAAGTTAAGACAAAAAAAGAAGAGACCAGTAAAGTGGTCTCAGAATGAAAAGGAATTTTGCAGTTTTCTGTCTTGTAAATCACAATGAAAAGGAACAAAACTTTCATTTCATTCTCAAGTAGAAATAAAATATATTTGAGGGTAAATAATATGTCTTATAGAAAATAATCTTTCTTGGTTAACTTCTCATCTCCACCTGTTCTTCTGTCATAAACTTCTGCTTGTTTTCTTTTTTATTTGAACCAACTTGCAAGAAGTTTAATTTCATAGTTTGAATTCAAGGTGAATGTTAACATCAACTCTAACTCTACAAAAGCCTAATAACCTCTGGTCTTTAGCTGTTCTATTTGCAAATATGAGCTAATTGGGAATTCTAAAACAAAGAAAAAAATCTGAAACAAAATGTGCTTAATATCATTCATCTTAGCATCTGACATGATCTAAAGGTCTTACATGAATTTTATTTGGAATATTCAGGCTACGTTCTTTTTTCCAAATAAGTCAGTTTGAAGATTCTCATTAGTATTTATTTGTATCAAATATGTTGTTACTGTTGAAGATTTGAATTAATTTCCTTTGTTCCTTAGTATTTCTTGCAAACTTTTAGATATTGGTCCACTTGTATAGAAAACATCAACAAGAACAAGACTAACAAACAAAAAAACTGAAAAAAACCCCAAACAAACACAAATGTGGCATATTTGGAAAGGAAAGTGTCCTCCTCAAAACATGATGCAAGTTCATCTGCTATGGAAATTTTTAATATAACACAAGCTCCTTCATTCCCTGTTTCTCTCTGTAGTCACTGAGACTAGAACGAATTGAGAAGCAGTGTGTTTCTATGATTATGTAGCATTTTGTGGAATGCTTTTAATAAATATTTACATTTCGTAACATAACACAATGTTTTCTCTATAATTATTTTCAAAATGTAGTCAGAATTTGGGCATATCTACCACAATTCTGTGATGTTGAATGGTTGCTTGGTGAATTATAGTGATGACTGCTCAAGCATGGTTTCCAATCAGTCCATTTTATTGCAGTGATTTAAATTTCCATACAAAATGATTTTAATCTGTGTTGCATTGCCAGCGTGTTTAGCTTGCAGAAATCAACACCTTTTGCAGGCTTATACAAACCAGTGGGAAGCAGAGAAACAGACAGAAATGCTGGAGGATATGATATGTAAAGTAAATATTTATTGTTGACAGATAGTTTAAAAGGCAATTCACTCAGAACAGTTCAAATATTCATGATCTTCAGCTGTCATTCAAATGAAAGAGCACGTAGGGAAGAGGGAAAGTGCCATGGTACCTTGATGCTGTTTTCAAGGAGGTCTGTGATCTGAAAATTGACATATGTGTATTATCTATCTGAAAGCAATTAAACCCAGATATCCACAGATGACGGAAAAGTTGGATCAATGGCAGCTGCTGCTCTTTTTATTATGTGCTGCATCTTCCATTGCTGTTTTTTGTCTCCTATTGAGGAGACGGCACATTCCTCCAGTGAGGTATCTGGACTTTTAGTGTATATGGTAAAGTGCTAAGTATTTTATAACAACTTCTACTCATCTGAAAACACCTTTCTTGTCTTCATTGGATTGCAACAGGTTTTAGTCTCTGAAGTTAAAAGGTTCTCTGTGGTGGTCATTGACATGATCTTTTTGATAAACTAGTATTTTTTCCTCGGAAAGTTGTTCACACTGCATGGCTAGAAACATGATGCACTGAATCTCAGAACCTGGGCAATATTTTTTGGGTTTTGAGACACTTAGGGAGGATGCCTGGACTGCAGAGCAAAGGAGAAACATCCCATGGCCTAGGACTTGGCCATTTTAATTAGCTGACAATTTGTTCTTCTGTTGCAGTGCACTAGAAGCAATAGTTCACAATGCTAACATAAATCACATTATCTTCACCTTGCACCCAAAACTTTTAATTTTTTTGCTACAAGTGTAACTTGGTAGAATAAAACATTGTATGTTTTCCAGGAAGGAAAACCAGTCAAAGTAAATCAGAGAACATTCGTCCTTAAATATGTTTGGAATAGTATTGAGCCACAGAACAATATAAGTGCTTCAGGGAATTTTAGATACAGGTAAAGGTAATGTTTGTCCCTAGATGATATTTTAGTCTGCCACTCTGAAACTAAAGTACAGTGAATATCGGTACAGCATAAAAGTGCCACAAACCTACAGCATTAAGAAGTTTGAGAGACCATTTGTGTAACACTTTTCACCCTTGCACTAACTTTTTGCAGTCTGGTTTTGAATGATTTTTTGTACTGATATTCAGCTGAGATCTCAGAAAGCTAATTTAGTGTTTTAGGGTTTTATTTCTATTTCTACAAAATGGTTGCACAAACAAGGCTGATTGATTTTCATGGGTTTGTTGTGAGTTGAGCCTGTGAGCTTCCTGGAATTCTTTCTTTTCAGGGTTTGCTCGTTAAGGTTAGTAAGTGGATTTTTCTTTTACCATGTATTGTTATTTATGTCTGGTTTTGCTTACTTGTGGTGAGATTTTCGAAATTTCACAGAACTGCATTGTGAATTGCTACATTTATTCATGAAAGTGTCAAGATCCATGTTTTGTGCTTCAGAATCTCAATCACACGATTCCTTCTGTGTATTCTTGGTGATGGTGATGACTTTGACCATCTCCCTCCTATCTTCCTGCTTGTGTGTTTCTCCTCAGACATTGTTTCTCACTTCTGTTAAAGGATCTCTGATAAAAAATGGGAGAATGAATAAAGAAAGATCAAACTTGTTAGAACTACCTACCCTTGATGCTCACAGCTTCTCGCGGAGACCCCATCCCACATCAGACTGCTGGGAACAGGCATGGTGGAAATGTTCCTACCCCACCTGGCAAGCAGAAGAAAGCAGGTTTCACTGCTTCTGATCTCACTGCCACTGGGCAGATTTAACTGCATAGCAGCAGAATTCAGCTGTTCTTTTGTCGCCTGAGTACTGGAAATAAGAAGGAAAGCGCAGAAGGACGACAGGATAAAGCCCTTTATTCCAAAAGGAATTACAACAGGGCACAGATGTCTGGGTCCTGTGTCCTGGCATAAGGACAGCTCTCAGCAGACAGGCTATCTCTGCTTTGGTGGGCAGCTGAATATAGCTACAAGGAGTGTCAAAGAACCCTGAACCTCCTTGTCCAGGATGATAGGTTATAGAAGGTGCAGAACTTGGCATTGTGGATTTTGCTACTGGAAAAAACAGAATGGACAACAGCCATCCACTACTACAGTTGTCAGTGCAATGCAAAATTTTCTTTGGATGTAAGCAATAAATAAAATGGACTAATTTTATAACTAGGAACTATTCATCTGACTGCAGAATTGAACTTGTACTTTCTGCAAAGCATACTAAATGTTGAATTTAAATATTGTTTTCATTAGTGTCTTGCTCTCCAGGTACACAGATTCTGAAAAGATCATTCTAATTCTGAGAGTTCATTGGAAATTTACCTTTGCCTTAGTCTGGACCTTACAGCTCAGATAAGAGGGTTGTATGTAGTTTGATTCAAAATACTGTTTCCTTCTGAAATTCAGTCAGTTCTTTCTATCCTCTATGAGAAACAGCTTTGTTAGCCTGTTATCCAAAGATGCCCAGAAAAGATAGGATGTGGAAAACAAAGTCTTTCAAGGCTACTCATAATTCTGGATGGATCCTTTGCAGATTATCCAACTAGCAGCCCCTGAAGGAAACTCAATAAATATCACAAATTCTGTCTTCTTAGAAAACTGTTTGTTTAAACATCTGCGATTCAGCATCTGATTTGCTATTGATTTTGAAACTTTTGCCATAGAACATCATGCTGTGAATATCTATTATTACATTTGGTCTTCTCAGAAGATTGTAACTGGTGTTGTTGAAGTTCATACAGCTAGAACCAGCAGGAGCTACAGCTCAGAAACAAAAACCACAATAGAACGTAATGGACTTCCAAGTCAGCCAGTTGTGATTTGGTGTGTCTTCAACACTAAGTAAGTGTTGGTATTTCAAATTTAATTGAAGCTTTATAGGGGAAGGGGGACATTCGTAGTTATGAGAATTTTACCATACACCCAAAAAGAAAAGTTGTCATCCATTAAAAAATTGAGAAAATACTTGCTGGTGGTTGCTTTGTCAAAAAATGTAACAATTTCTGTTGCAAAAAAGATGTAAAAACTTCTCTTGGAAAAAGAGGGGCAGATCAGTTTGGCAGAAGCTAAACCCCCTTGCATTCCAGCTTGTCCTCAGATATCAGAGGGGCTGGTGGAGGCTAGGCTTAGGGTCTGAGCGATGCCCAATTCAGTGTTATTATTCCAAACTACTAACGCAACACACCAATGCACCTTCAATGTGGCAGCACCCCTGCATTCACAAGGCCAGCCTTTATGAGGGTGACGATATACTCACACGGTCAAACTCAGCATGCCAGTGCCAACAGGGACTCACACGGCCAGATTAGAACCAAATATATTTTACTGAAGCAACAGATACACAAATTCGTTTTGATTGCTGGTGATAGTGACTGTCTGCAAAGCACATGTAAAACGTACAATTTTATTAGATTATGAGCTGCTCTATAGAGATTTCCTAAGTATCCTGGGACAGCACTCGGTGAGACCAAGTGTTTGTACCTTATCCAAAGAACTGATCCCAGGAGTCAGAGGTGGTCCACGGTGGTATCTCCTCTGACAATGGTGGAATCTTCCCTAAAGTTCCACCTCTCTTGGGCCATTTTTATATTATTTGTTGCCTTTCATGTGGAGCTTGAGTGACTGTAGTCATGCATGTCTTTATTGTGATTGGTGTAAATATTCCTCATTTCATGTTTAAAGGTATAGACTAGAAAAATTAAATGCCAAGCTCAATGAGGGGTGGTCATACCTCAGAGGCAGGTAGCTTTCGGGATGGAGGTGTGCTTTGGCATTATAATGAGATTATAATGAGCATAGTTCACTCAAAGGACAGTATCTATCAAAAAATGACAGACTCTTGGCCCGGGGCAGTAAATGTGCAGTTTACTGTCTCTTCGATGTTTCCAGGTTCCTTTGCGTGCACAGAGCTTGAGCACTGTGTCTACATTCTGCTCCATGCTCCATGTAATTTTCCTTCAGAGTCAGAATATCAAGCTCCCTTGATGTTACTGACTCTTAAGGTTGCCTAGAGAGCCTTTGTGGGGAGAGCTTCTTATATACCAGCTACATACCGTCTTGGAACTTACTTGATGCTCTGATATGTGAACAGTGCTGTATTGGCAATTAATTACTTTTGGACAATTATCCCAAATCACACGATGTGAGAAAGATTCAACAAAGACCTTGTGGTTAGACTGAAAGTCTAGGCAAAAAGTGCCTTAACTCCACAGTGGTCTATGTAAAGTGCTGTGAAAATGTTACTGTACATCCAGAAAGAACAGGTGACTTTCTCTACAAAATGGAGAAAATGTCGCCTAGTATCTTATGTAAAGTGCTGTGAGATCTACTGATGCACAACAGTCAGGCACTGTATCTCTGTTGCTGGTATTTATTTTGTTTATTTATTTTGCCTGATGGAAAAAGCCTGTGGAAACTTTAAGAACTTTAAGAATTTTACTCGACTCACTCTTCTGAGGAAGACAGGTATCCTTGATTGCTTGCAACAAGCAGAGAAAAAAGGAAAGACAGTCACAACATGCCTAAATTTAATTAAGGGATACTGTGCTGCTGGGTGCTCAAGGTGGTGTGAAAACTTCTCCCATCTCCGCCTCTGCCCTCTTGTACTGACCATGTAAGACTGGTGTTCTCAGGGAATTTAGCCTCTGTCTCTTCTGCTTCAGCAGCTGTTACGCCAAGCACCCGGACTGCAACCCTAAACACCTGGGCTGCACTCCTTATTTTTCTGATTGCCAGAGGGGCAGTTGAAACACCAGCCACATTTTCCGTGTCGAAGAGTCACTCCAGAGTTCCCAACAGGATGGCTCTTCTCACCTTCCTCTGAAGTGTCTGCAGCAGGCTATTGACAGGGACGTGATGCTGGACTTGATGAAGTACTGCTCTGATCCAATGTGGCAGCTCTTGTATTTTGTTTTCCGTCTTGCTAATGATCTCTATCATGCAGTTGGCAAAAGCATTGTTTAAAATATTGTCTGTAGCGTCCAAGGTCAGCCTTAATCGGGTGAGGAAATCAAGCATAGCATCTTTTAATCAGGGACCTCAGAGTGTAGCAAGGACGGTCTGACCCAATTACAGTTGACATGTTGTCCTCCAAGCACACTGAAATACCATCATCAGTCACCCCCGCAGACCCTTGTGCACTTTTTTTTTGTCATACAAGTCTGACTCAACTGAGTCAGGTTATCTGGCCGGTCCCTGAGTGTTCCTTACCTCCTTCTGATTTCTTCAGAAAACCTCCCAGGGATACTAACTGCTTTTCTAATTAGACTCTGCTACATCAACACCAGCCGCAGTGATGCAACATCCCTCCCGCTTGTTGCTCTGCAGCAACAGGAGGTCAGTAAAGGTCAGTGTTACACAAAGCTTACTGCATGAATATTTATCAAGTGGAGGCTTGTAGGGAAAGTGCCCATATCTGCATTCTACTCCTTGCTGGTTTCCCTGTTTGCTTTTAAATTCCTGTGCACCAAGTTCCTTGTATCAACTAATTAGGAGAGAGAGAAAGACACATTAGGAAAACCTCCCTGGCTGCCACTTGGGCTTTATATGTGGTTATTATTAGTTGCTTTAAATCAGTCTGCAATGAGCCTTGGAAAAGAGAAGGAAACACACTCAGGTAAGCAGAGAATTTCATTTACGGCTTTGTAATAAAAATCTTAGCACACATTATTAACATATGTGAATCAACTGACTTGTTATAATTCTTTAGAAAATGGAAAACAAAAGCAAACAAAAGTCTTTTACTTAAAATAGGTTTGTCTGTGACTCTGTTCCATCAAAAATAGTATCTCTTTTGTTAGCAAATTTTCATTTCAAAAAGTTTCTATCTATAAAGTGAAGGCATGGTACATCTTCATTGTTAAAAGTTTTCTAAAAGCATATTTAAGAAAGACTCAAAATTTCAAAAATACTACTTAATTTCCTTATTTATTACAAAAATAAACAAATTTTCAATGTCTGAAATATTTTTATAATACCTTCTTCAAAAGTTGAGTGATTTTATTTTGTTTTTAACTGAAAGTAACATTACTTAGAATATTATTCAGTTTAGTTTTACATATATAGGACTTCAGAGTTTAAAAACTTCCAAGTACAGACCTAGAATTTTTTAACATCTTTCAAGGCAAAAAAACCAAAAAGCCCTCCCAAAACCAATAATTCTGGTTTGGCCAAGATATTTTAAGAATAGAAAAATGTTTTCATCACAAATCAGCTTTATGCTACCTTGAACAGACAGCCTTCGTGTTTAGAGGGATTGAAGATTTCTTCACATAATGACATACCAGTAGTTTTACATGACACTGTAGATGTGGCTTCACATGAATCCTTACCACCTCAGTTCTTGATCTAATAATAAGTAATAAAAGAATCATAAGTGTAAATCAGTCATAAAAGCTGTCCTATTAAAAGAATGAAATATTTTAAGATCTCAACTACAAGTGTTTACTGAATTATATTTCTGTTAAAGGGACACAACTTTACATAATTATGACAGTGATCTGTCTAGATGACAAATATTTCGTGCTCTGAAAAAATGATTTATTTTCTCTCAATTAGAAAGTAGTGTACACTACATTAGAAAGTAATTTTAAATGTATTTGTTGGCAGGAATTTCCATATCCAAACTGATGCTGAGAAGCTGAAATTGCATAGCTAACTAATTCTAAGTAACTCTTTATCTGGGTCAAACTGGAGCTTCTCTTGGTGATGACATTGAACAGCCAGGCAATTTTTTTTTACACTGTGAAACACCTTATGTGCTACATAGAATTGTGGAAAGACCTGAGTTGAAAGGGACTTTTAAAGATGTCCAATCTAAATCTACCCTCTTTCCATCTAAAACCACTGACCCTTGTCACTCCAGAACTTGTTGAAACATCTCTCTCCATCTTTCTTATAAGCTCCTTTTATGTGTTCAAAGGCCACAATAAGGTCTTCCTGGACCTTTCTCTTTTCTGAACAACCCAACTCTTTGAGCCTGCCCTCACAAGAGAGGTACTCCAGCTCTCTCACCATTTTCATACAACTTTTCTGTACCCTCTCCTATAGGTCTGTGTCTTTCATGTACAGGGGACCCCAGAACTGAACCCAGTACTCCAGGGTTGTCTCACCAGAGAAGATTTGAGGGGGAAGATCACCTCCCTTGGCCTTTCACATTGCTCTTTAGCAAAATAAACACATTCTCCATTTAATAATCACAGTGGGATTCACTCAGTGATACCTAACTAAAAAAACTTACCATTGGAAAATCCTTAGTGGACAGAATTGCAATGCTCTCCATGAATAAGATGGAAAAGATAGTGGATATTGTAGATTTTTTTTTTTTATTATTCCCAGGAGGCAGCCAGATCCCTCTTCCTGCATGCCTATGACTTACACAACCCTCCTATTCCTACTTTATGCATTGTTTGTTCTAATTATTCACTTTGCACACTTAGACTGCAAGTACTTTGAATAGGCTTAAGTTTTATCTGTACGTGAGTATAATTAATAAGATCAAGTAATTTCATGTTTTCCAACAGGGAGGGAGTTGTAGCGGCCATGGTATATAGCCATTAAGATTTACAATTACATCAACCCTGATGTTCCATAACTCAAGATTTAGAAAGCCACCTTTCATGAGATTTGTGTGGAGGTTTCACAGAATTTAGATTTTGTTGAGCGTGTGGTTTTGACCTTGAACGTTTTTCTGGCTAATTGTCTAGCACTAATGCAAATGCTCTAACTAAAACTGGCATCTAGTGTCTCTTGTGGAGTGGAGAAATTTGTTGGCTCACT
The DNA here is from genome assembly GCF_000703405.1 of Apaloderma vittatum. NCBI lineage: Eukaryota > Metazoa > Chordata > Aves > Trogoniformes > Trogonidae > Apaloderma > Apaloderma vittatum. The sequence goes on along the minus strand of NW_009718662.1, from coordinate 4,604 downwards.
GAATGCATTTCATAAAAATAAGGAGACAAGAGAGCAAAAAGACTGAATACTTCATGTTGTCTCGAGTGACAAGAACATCTATGAAAATGATTAAGTGCCTTCTCATGTTTCCTAACAGGTAGTATGCCTGTCACAAGCAGTTGATGCCTACCCTGTGGTGGCCACAGATTTAAAGAGATTTCAGTGACAGAAGCATACAATTTTTTGTCCTCTATGAAATGTTAAAGACCAGCTCTAATTTTAACAACAACATGACTGATATCTCATGTATCATTTATATTATGTCCTTTTACATCTAGTGTCTTCCTTTATTCTTACCGACAGATTCTTGTGTTTGACATAGTGTTGGGCTTTGAATTGTGACCATGGCAAAATGCTTCAAGAAGGGTGCTGCTGTTTTCTTTCCTCAAAATAGCCTCTGCATTTCCCAGCTGATTACTGTCACCTTCTTTTGAAATGCCTTGAATGTTCAGGTGCCTAAGAACTCCTGGGGTCCATAAGTTAACAGAGTGACTATCTGTATTTTCAAAAGAAGTGGTCTGTGTGTGACTGAGTCAAAATCAATGAAGATAAGTCAAACACACAAATGACAAACTCACCAAGGCGTTACAAACCTGCGCAAATTTTAAAAACACTTGGTTAAAACCTTCTGTGCCACTCAATGTCTAGATTCTTCTACTAGATTCTTCTACTACATTGGGCTGGGATGGAATTTTCTTTCCAACAGTCCCTTTGGGGCTATGTTTCAGATCTGTGATCAAAACAGTATCGATAACACACCGGTGATTTACTATGGCTGACCAATGCTTGCATAGCATCAGCATTTTTATTTCTCTCTGGCTCTCCCAATGAATATCTGTCACAAGCCAGTCCAGGACCAGTGAGAAAGGTTCCGCTTGTATACCTGGGAACAGAACTAAGACTCAAAATGGAGTCAAGCAGCCAAGCGCTTTATTAGTCTGACAACTGGTGAGTGAGTCCAGAGAAGGGAGAAGAGGGGGAGAGAGAAAAGAGGAAGGAAAGTGAAAGGAGAAGTTACCACCATGAAACTGGGAGATTCCAATAGTTCAATCTGTCCACGGAGCAATGAGGGTGGGGGGAGCCACGGTCGAGTCAGAGGAGAGTCCAGATGGGAGAAGCAGAGCAGAACCAGGAAAACACAAGTAGAGTAGAGGAAAAAAGCCTCGAAGTAGTCCTTTCTTCCACTTTTATCATGTCATCTTATTACATATTTATGTTTCTTCTGAGAATCTTTTTGCATATTCCAAGAGTTGATTTGCTTAACCCCATCTCCCATCAGCGGTGGTACGCATGCCCAATATTGTCACTGTGGGGGTCTTGAGAAGTAGACCCCGGGTCTGGGAACATACGTGGAGGCTAGTTAGAATTTCTTGGAATTTGCTTTAGGTTCAATTTCTCGGAGTATGTTTCATGCTCAGGTCTGTACAGCAGCAGGAAACCTCTAGTCTAGCAGTTGCTCCTTTGTGATGACAGTGATGCCTTCAGTGGTTTTGTTTCAGCAATGCCGAGGCAAAAGACTAACACAGTCTCTTACAGTATCCCACCCACTGGAGGTGGCAGTAGAGTTTTGGACAACTGTGCTGTACTCCCTGGGCAGACTAGAGGCAGTGTGTTCCAGTCTCAGCATCTGCTTATCTACACGTATTTTCAGTGTGACTGGTGTAACAAGTATTAATTATTTCTGTATGTTGTTCTTTGAATAGTAACAATGGAGTTTTACCATTTTACACATGGCAGAGGAAGTTAATGACCTGAAACTTCACAAGCACTGTATCATGATTATTTCAGTCATTAAACCTCTAATGGTAGGGTTGTTTTTTTTTAAAACAGGAGATGAAAGATTATGTAACTGTTCTCTCATGCTCCTAGGTGCTGTGTGACTTTTCCTATTTGCTGAACACTGTAGAAGCTAATAATGTTAAGGCTTATGCAGAAAGGAGGTTGACAAATCAAATTTTCTACCTCTGAAACTAGCTATGTTTGTAGGGACAATTAGGATAATGTCCAAAGAGCACCCGGCTTGTGAGTAAGGACATCTTGGGCTCCATTATTCTCAGTCAATAGTTGGTTTTATACCTGTGAACATGCCACTTCAGTCTTTTTTCCTTACTTCTTCTGCCATTTATCTTCCTTAATTGCTCCAGTTGAATAAATTTCAACACAAACACTATGTGTTCATGACAGTAGGCCCTGTTACCATGTTTCTGTTATACAGCAAAAATCCTGCAAAGCTACAGAGACAACAATTTAGTGACCACATGGAATGTTCCTGGCAGTATAGAGTTGCTGTTGTGAGAGTATCTGGATAAATGTTTAATTTTATGGTCATCATAAAGCTACTGAAGACATACACAAGTTTTGTATGATTTTTACGTCCAGTGGTAGTCCAAATTACTTCTTCAACCACAGAAATAAAAAACTACTGTGAAAACAGGAATTGTTTTAATAATTTTGTCAATCAACTAGATGGTTAGGGCTCATCACAAATTTTCCCATTGAAGCATTAATTTAAGTAAATCAAAACTCAGATAATATGTATTTTCACTGAAATATTTTCTTTCAGTTTAGACTTCAGGAATATAAAAAGAAAAATCTTGAAAATATGTATCATTTTCCAACATATGGGAAGATATTTAGCTGAAAAGTAGTTATAATCTGATATGTAAAGAAACTGAATGCAATCCTGTGTAATGTCCTTTAAGTCAGGAACATCTTGTGGTGTTCCCTCTGTTAGACTCCCCCTATAGCCTGGTCAGGGCTGAGGAAGAATACAAGGGAGTCTCCTGATCTATTTCAGTCCTTAATCACATATTTCTCAGCCAAGCTAAGCCTCTGCTCTCATGGCCTTGTAACATACCTCTAACAAAGCAAGAGGCATCAAGTTTCCCAGCCTTGCACCTGGCCTTTACATAAAGAAAGATCACCCAGCCAGTTCCCATTGCACATTTAGTCTGTGAAACCTGTTCTGTTTCACAGCAGACTTTTGCCACTAGGTAGCAGTTTGGGGCACCTGTCACGATATTAATTGTGGCTTGACTAGTTGTCCTGCTAGCTAGTCTAAGCAACTAGATCAGAAGCCAGACCTGTCCCAGTGTGATTTGTTTGAACTACTGCATTTTACAATTTGAGTTTTATGTTAGAAAAGGCACTACAGCAGGAACACGCCAATCCAGTAGAAGGCAAGCCTCACAAGAAACTGGGCAAGTACAATGGTAACCCAAACTGAGCTGGTTTTGGAGCCCCACAATCCAGCAAGCATGCTGCCCCACAACTGCACAACATGTGCTTTCCTGCTGGATCACATTTTGGATTTGAGCCTCTGCTGTTTCACAGGGTAGTACAGCTCCATCACCAAGGAAGGAGAAGAAAATGTCTTCAAGTAGGTGAGCATTACACCAAGTAGTATAAAACTCCCATATACAGACGGCAGTTTGCAAATGCAGCTTGGTCTTGTTGGAGCAAGTAGAAAACAAATACCTCCAGTGCTCTTTGCAATTATTCCAACTAACTTCCAATCCCAAACTGAGATTATGCCATTTCTCATAGCTTTCGGCTTGTGGAAAGACATTTTTTTTTGCTTAGTCTCATCAGAAGAAGAGTAATTTACTTTCTGTATATGTTTTGATGACAGGTCCACTCTAAATAGGAATTTTTCATTTTAGATTTGATAATTAGATGCGGTTTTGATACCAAACTCATTCTACTGGATACCTAATTGGAAGACCTCTAAAAGGCTTATTTACATTTAATTCTATGGTCAGTATTTGGCAATCTGTCTGCTTCATGACAGTTTTACAGTACAACCTCTATGCTGTCTAGAATTAATTTAACTTAAAAGTTATCCACGTAATTAATATACCTGATAACTCTCCCCATCTCCTTTTATGACTTTGTTTTCAACCAAGATGGTGAAATCTAGGTTCACTGAGAACATGCTCAGCATAATTAAAAGACTTTCAGAGTCATATTGGTGCCCCAAGGTGGGTGTGACAGATGACAGACCTCTGCAGTCTCTGATGGATGGTAATATGTCACGTATGCTTCATAAAGTTTAACTGCTTGCAGAGGAAGCATTAACCTTAAGCTTCACTACAAAAACAAGTTCTAGGCTTAAATTGTTCATATGTCTTGAAAAAGCCCTAGGGATATGATCCTGGGTTTACCGGCCCTTCTACCTGAGCTGGATCAGTCAGTCCTCCATTCCATATTCCTTTGGCTCTCTCAGACCTATCAGGCTTGGTCTGAAGAGGAACTGTGTTGTGCAAGTCAGTGTCAGAGTCTCTGGAGTCTACACTACCAGGAAACAGGGAAGAGGAAATTAAGGAAAACTGGTCAGTCAGTACAACAGCGAAAACAAAGCGAAACAAAACAAAATAAAAAAGCAACAAAAAACTCCACCTCAGTACTTTCATTATTTAAATAATGAGATTCATGACAACTACAGCAAAACAAAAAAATATTTTTTTTTAAGGAGACAACTTCTTTCCTGACAAGAGAACTTACTGGATGAGCTGTCCTTTCTTTGATACAAAGCCTGATGTTTTTTTTTCCTTATCATGTGTCCTGGGTTTGAGCTAAAACCC
>NW_009718661.1:51150-51507 GCF_000703405.1 Apaloderma vittatum | reverse complement strand
ACCACTTGATCATTTTTTATGTGCCTTAGTATAGCTACCAGGGGAATCTGTTCCATGATTTTACCTGGCACAGAGGTAAGGCTGACTGGTCTGTAGTTTCCCAGGTTGTCTTTGGTTCCTTTTTTAAATATGGGGGTTATGTTCCCCCTTTTCCAGTCTGTGGGAACCTCACTGGACTGCCAGGACCTCTCAGATATGATGACTAGTGGCCTAGCAACTTCAGCTGCCAATTCCTTCAGGGCCCATGGAGGTATCTCATCAGGTCTATGGACTTGTGCACCTTCAGGTTCTCTAGATGTTCCTGGACCTGATCTGCTCTTGCCCTGGGTGGTTCTTAACTCTCTCAGACCCAGCCAA
>NW_009718661.1:42490-50426 GCF_000703405.1 Apaloderma vittatum | reverse complement strand
GTCGCTTGGATAATGAAATTATCAACAATGCATTCCAGGAATCTCCTGGATTGCTTGTTCCCTGCTGTGTTGTTTTCCCAACTGATGTCAGGGTGATTAAAATCCCCCATCAGGACCAGGGCTTGTGAACAAGCAGCAACTCCTATCTGCTTATGAAGGACCTTGTCCACTTGGTCCTCCTGATCGAGTGGTCTGTAGCACACCCCCACTGTAAAGTCTCCTCCCCTTCCTTTCACCCTGGTCCACAGGCACTCAGTTCTTTCATCATCACTTGCCAGGTGTAGCTCAATGCATTCTAGCCTTTTATGGACATAGAGAGCAATATCCCTTCCTCGTTTCCCCTGCCTGTCCTTCCTGAACAGTTTATACCCCTCTAGTCCAACACACCAATCGCATGAGTTATTCCACCATGTCTCTGTGATGCCAATCAGGTCGTAGCACTGCAGACTCACAAGCATCTCCAGCTCCTCTTGTTTATTGCCCAAGTTGCAGGCATTCATATAAAGGCATTTGAGTTGGGCCCCTGATAAGGTACCTGGAGCCCCCAATAAAGTACAGTTGTACTTCATCTGTGCTAGTGACTCTGCTTCTAATGTCACAATGTGTTGGTTGTTTTCATTTGATCTGGTTGTAACCCCTTCCCCTTTCATATCTAGTTTAAAGAACCTTCTCTGAGTCCCGTCAGCTCATGACTGATCTGCATAACCAGAAGCGGGTAATAATCAAAGAGTTTAACCAGACTTGGAAGCCTCTTTCAACCCAGGTCTCAGGGAGGCAGCAGACTTCCCTGTGGGTTGAATCCAGGTGGCAGATAGGGCCCTCTGTTCCCCTCAGAAGGGAGTCTCTCACAACAATTACCCTCCTTTTTTTCTTGGACAAAGAAGTCCTAATGCGTGTGGCTGACTGATTCACCCTTGACAGCCCTATGGATGAACCTCCACCTGTTTCTTCCTTTGCCTGGCTCTCATTGTCTAGAGCCCCATACCTGTTTTGCAAGGGCAACTGGGCAGGGATTTTCCTTCCTCTCCTGGCAGGCACCTGCTTCCACTCCTCCCCATCCTTTAGGTCCCCTCCTTTTGCCTGAGGGCCAGAGGGGAGGGGATGTTCTGCTTCTTGTGGAGCTTGCTGCTTATGACTCAGGAAGTGGCTCCACCAATCTATCTCTCTCTCAGACTCCCTGATACTCCTCAGCCTTTCTACTTCATCCTTCAGCTCAGCCACCAGGCTGAGCAGATCGTTCACCTGGTCACATTTGACACATGTGTGGTCTCTGCTACCCTCCATTGCAAGTGCCAGGCTCCGGCACTCTCTGCAGCCTGAGGGCTGAACAACCGCACGCTTGCCTGGGGCTTCTCTCTGGGTTCTCACAGTTTTTCTAACAGCCTGTGATCGGGTTGCAACGATTATTGGTTCTGCAATGAAAAGATCTCTTGAAACTACTCACAGGTTTATTTACAGCACGTTTAAGTATTCCACTGTTAACATCAACATACCGTTTATTGCCCTGTGTTTGGTGAGCAGCAACTCTTAGATACCTCAGGGAAAGAAGGATGTTCTAGCAGGTCCTTGTTCAAGATAATAAGAGAACAGGAACCGAACATCCTGCTTAAACAGCAGCATTAATTCCATTTAGATGAAGAAACTAAATTGGTAAGTTCACATTTAGCATTCCGGTTGGCATCAGAGCATTTTGGCCAAACTGAACCTCTGAAGTTGCAGCAATGAGCAATCTCTTTCTCAGCTCTCAGTTGTCCTGGCACCTATTTGAAGTCCTTTGGAACATTTTTTTATGTGTAGAAGCATGTAAATAAGGTTGAACTATAAAGATTTTGGTGTTGCTCTTTATTCAAACTTAAATATAGTATATCATTAGCTAATTAGTTTGGGACTCTCTAAGGTGCCATGTTAATTTCTGAATGAATAGGAGGGCACAGGAAGAAGACCTCCCAGGACTTTGGGGAGAAAATATGCCTCTTAAAGGGTAGCAGGGTGGGAATTATTGGACAAAACTAGAGAACTTCAAGATGTCTCTTCTTCAGGAGCGGCTCTGTAATAATGTGCTTTTTTTTCTACCTCTCTAAAAATCATCTGTATTTCCATGGAAACAAACAAACAAAAAAAACCCCAGAAACATCATGTAAGTTTGATAGATGGAAAGTGATTTGTATACTAGATATGTAAGTGCACTGAAAGGAAAACATCAAGCAAGCAGGCAAGAAAGGAATTAATTTAATAATGCCAGGCAACAATAATTATGACCCCAAAATAATATATCTAATTTATATTTGACTAGAACAGAATAGTTCAATTGGAGGTAACCTGAAATGATCATCTATGCCAACTGCTTGACAAATTCAGGACCCAGTAAAAGTTAAAGCATGTTATTAAAACCATTGTCCAAATGCCTCTTAATTACTGACAGTCTTGGGGCATCGACCACCTCTCATTTGACTATCATGTCCATAAAGCATTGCTTCCTAATGTCCAGTATGAAGGTCTCCTGGCACAGTTTTGAACCATTCCTGCACATCCTATCACTGGATACTAGGGGAAAGAGCTCTGCACGTTTCTCTCCACTTCTTCTCCTCAAGAAACTGTAGAGAGCAATGAGGTCACCCCTCAGCCTTCTTTTCTCCAAACTAGACAAACCCGAAGTACTCAGCTGCAACTCGTATGGCATTCGTAGAATCATGGAATCAGAATCCTAGAATGTTAGGAGTTGGAAGGGACCTCTAGAGATCATCTAGTCCAACACCCCTGCCAAAGCAGGATCACCTAGGGCAGGACACACAGGAACATATCCAGGCAGGTTTTTTGAATGTCTCCAGAGAAGGAGACTCCACAACTTTTCTGGGCAGCCTGTTCCAGTGCTCCATCACCCTCACAGTAAAGAAATTTCTCCTCATGTTGAGGCAGAATTTCCCATGTTCTAGCTTATACCTATTATTCCTTGTCCTATTAATGGGCAACAACAAAAAGAGACTGGCCCCTTCCTCTCGACACCCACTCCTCAGATATTTGTATACATTAATAAGATCCTCTCTCAGCCTTACCTTTTTAAGACTAAGCAGTCTCAGTTCTCTCAGTCTCTCTTCATAGGAAAGATGTTCAAGTCCCTTAATCATCCTCATAGCTCTCTGTTGGACTCTCTTGAGTAGGTCCCTGATCCCTGTCCCTCTTGAATTGGGGAGCCCAAAACTGGACACAATATTCCAGGTGTGGTCTCACCAAGGCAGAGTAGAGGGGGAGGAGAACCTCCCTAGACCTGCTGGACAAACTTTTCTTAATGCACCTCAGGCTCCCATTGGCCCTTGCACTAGCTTTGTTATCCTTCTCCTTTTGGACACATTCAAGGACCTTAATGTCCTTCTTAACCTGTGGGGACCAGAACTGCACACAGTGCTCAAGGTGAGGCTGCACTAATGCTGGACACAGTGGGGGTAATCCCCTCTTTTGACTCTCTGATCATGCTGTGTTTGATGCATCCCAAGAGGGGATTTGTTGTCTTGGCTGCCAGGGCACATGGTTGACTCCTACTGAGCTGTTGCAGACCAGAACCTCTAGGTCCCTTTTCTGCAAGACTGCCCTTCAGTCACTCCTCTGTTGGTTCGTATGTGTATCCAGGATTACTGTGTCCTAGGTGCAGAATCTGACATTTGCTCTTGCTATATTTCATTCCATTGATGATTGTCCATTTGCAGATATCCACAGGACAGGTTTAAATGATCAAGGATGAGATGCAGAGAGGTGTTAATTCAGCTCAGCTCTGTCTTGCCTTGACAGAGCCGTAACTGTGATGACCCAAGGGGCGATTGTTAAAGATGACCCAGCCTTGAGTTATCTAAAATCAAAAAGAAGACAAGTAACCGAAACTTTAACTGAACCAAAACCAAATAACAAACATTTTGCCCTGAGTATCTTTTTCAACCACTATCTATTCTTGAGATTTGTTCAATTTGGACTAATGTTATTGACCTTCTTGGACACCTGGGCACACTCTTGGCTCATGTTCAGCCAGTTGTCAACCAACACCCACAGGTCCTTTTCTCCCCAAGCCTGTAGCATTGCACAGGGTTGTTGTAACCCAAGTGCAGGACTCAGTGCTTGTCCTTGTTGAATCTCTTATAGTTGGTGTCAACCCACTGATCTAGCCTGTCCAAATCCCTCTCTAGAGCCTTCCTACCTTTAAGCAGATCAGCACTCCTGCCTAACATGGTTTCACTTGCCAGCTTACTGAGGGTGCACTCTATCCTCTTGTCCAGATCATCGATAAAGACATTGGACCGAACTGGCCCCAATACTGATCCCTAGGGAACGCCAATTGTGACTGGCCGTCAATTGGATTTAACTCCATCCACTGCCCCTTTTTGGGCCAGGCTATCCACCCATTTTTCCACCCAGTGAAGAGCATTACAATGCAAGACACGAGTAGCCAGTTTCTCCAGGAGAATGCTGTTGGAAATAGTGTCCAAGACTTTACTAAAATCTAAGTTGATAATATCCATAGCCTTTCCCTCATGGAAATGACAGTTCATTCAACTCTTACACTGGTTCATCCAACTCCCATTTCTAGATCATTGACAAAAATAGTGAACAGAACTGTCCATAGAATTGAACCCTAAAAAAAAATCTACTGGTGACTAGCCATCAGTCAGATGTAACTCCATTCAGTACAGACCTTTCAACTCTGTCATTCATACAGTTCTTCACTCAGTGCACCATATACTTGCTTATCTCACAGTTAGACAAATTGTTCAGAAGGATGCTGTGAGAGACTTTGTTGTACGGTGAACAGTATATGTAGTATTACAGGCTTCAAACTTTAGACTGAGAACTCTGTGAGCAACTGAGAGAATCCTACAGAGATGAGAGGGATCGCATCCAGATCATATCCAGAAAATTATCCTGCTTATGGAGAGCAAGGAAAAGCCATTGTGACAATAGGAATATAATCTGTATGTGACTGTGAGTGTTCAGTTCAGTCCAGATCTTGCCAAGCTACTCTTAATTGCATAGTTATAGAGACTAAAGTATTACTTCTTATTCTTCAGTTGTGTTTACTGCCAGGTAAATTACTTGCATAGTCATAGCTCAGGAGCTGCATTACTTATTTACAGATAGTATTGTAATATACCACACAATTTCTTCCATGTCCATTGCATTCCTGATCCAGGGGGCAGATCTCATTATACAGGAGATTCATACTATATTATTTGGCCAGTGGCTTGCTGAGCAGGTCTTAGTCCCCTACTTGTTCTGGGTCTGGTTTATTCCAATGCAAGTTTTATTCTGAGTTTCTCATCTCCATGAACGACTTTACACACACACACCCCAAAATGCACACATTGCTTTGTGGTCCTTCAAGTAGCCATCAGGTCTCACAGTTGCCCACTCTTGCTCATTATCTTTATAGAAGATGAAGTGGATGAACCCAAAATTCTCAGAATGAATGGCACAACAGTGCAGGTCAAAGCTAGCCAAGCAAATACATGGAAAGAATAACACATAATAAACCATCCAAGGGTTCATGTGTTTGATTTAGAAGTGGTGGCTCTCCCTGATATTTTTCTGCAACACACGGTATCCCAGGACATGTTTTGAAGGAGCAGAAAGAGCAATGTTTAATTTGGTAGATCTCCTTGAGATAGTTGGTAATATGGTAAGTTTATGTCAATGAACACCATGAGGGTTAAAGTGGGACTCTGACCACTTGATCCTTAAAAGGCACTTGAAAACTTTCCCCAGAGACAGGTTTTTATTCCTAGAATTAATATAAAATTATAACCTTGGTAAAGCCTAGCTGCTCTGTCAAGCTGCTTTCTAATGTAGACTGCAGCGCGGTGCTACCATGTGGTAAATGGCTTTCACACTTGGACAGGCAGAGCTTAACTTGCCTCTTATGTTGGTCTGATAATTTCCAATTTGGCACGTGGAAAATTCCATGCACATGGTGTACATAGGTTAGGCTTGTGAAATATTTTTTTCCTAGCACAAACTTGACATTAACAAAAAGTTACAGGCAAGCTGTTGTAGTATTAAAAAAGACGAGAGCCCATCAGATGATTCTTGAGAACTCTAGCAAGTAAGCAATCATCTATCTTTAAGTAGTTTATTTTACTAAAGAGTAGAATGGTGCATTTAAATTAAGACACACAATAAAGCTCCTTTCGCCCTTTTTTTTTTTTTTTAGAAATTGTAGACTTTTCTAGTAGAAGAAATAGTATTTTCTGTTCATATTTTCTCAGCCAAAAGAAATTATATTGTGTTACAGAATTTACGTATTTTACATACTAACTGCTACCCAGGTGGCATCCTCATTTTAGTCCATATATAAAAACATATTCTCTGGGTACTAAAAATAGATTTTCATCCTGGATATTGCAACTGACAGTTTTCAAGGGCAAAAATTGTATAACATGTAAGAAATTGCCTATTCTTTGAAAATGAAATTCAATTCTCAGTCAGTGAAGCTGAGACAGAAAAGTAAAATCCCTGGAAAATTATATTTTACAAGAGTTTATTTCATTGCTGCATTCTTCAACAACAAAAGTGAAGTTACCAGAGTAACATCTTATATCTATACAATTTGTTCTCCTTGACAGATACTTTTCACACGCCTGAAATGCATTTAGCAGCAATTACATTACTTACTCTCAAAGCATTTTTCATTGTCAGATATACTAAAAAAAGAGTAAACAATGGTTTCCAACATTAGCCCTTCTATCTCAACATTTTAATTGCATTAGCTGATGAACATGCCATTCCATTTATCTATTTGGCAAAAATCCTTCTTTTGTTTACACAGCAGAGTGAGAAGATGGGTAAAAAATTACCTACCTTGTCTGGCTCACTTCCCAGCTTAAATAAAGTCATAACAGAATCAGAAATATGTGCATTTAACAATTAAATGTAATAACTGTCAAGGTATGTATCTAACACTAGGCTTTCGGCTGTTCTGGATGTGCCTGCCTTTTTTGAGTTCACCAGTTGTTGAAGCGTAGTCAGATGTAGAAGGAGTCATGGGGCTGGAAGAAGGAAAACGAGAGTGGCCGCATGATTGGGAAAAAGCAAAGCCAGGTGCCTTTTCCTGGATCCTGAGTCACACAATTTTACACTAGGCAGCAAATAGACAAAACAGCAAGCAAATCCTGAAAGCAGATCTAAAAGTTGTGTATCTCATTTTGAGTATAAATGCTAACAGTAGAGCTGTAATCATGTTCTTCCTTGGTTTTTTATCTACCTCTTGTTTCATCACTCTTACTTGCCTAGCACAATGACAGCCTTGATAGAAAATGTTATTTTTTCATCTAAGAGTAGATTTAAAGGCATTCCCTAAAGAAATTAGAGATATAAATTTGGATCTCCTTGGGCAGACACAGAATCTTAATTCAAGTTTGTCCTGGGTTTAGCTAAAAACCCCAATTCTGTTTAGTGATTTTTACTTTTCTGGTTTAGTGTCTTCTAAAAGGCTGCACTTTCTGAAGTTAGCAGCATGTTTTTGCAGACGGTGTGTGCTACTGGCAGTGATAACACCTGATGTTTACAGTTACTGCCAGGGAGTGGTATGCAGAAAGGCTCTTGCTGATACTTATTCCTGTAGTGACCAAGGCCACTGCTGGCTCTTGTGTGCCACCCTGGGGGTGCCGGGTAGTAAGAGGGGTCACAAGGAAGTAAAAAGTTGCACCTCCAAGGGGTAATAGACAGGACAGGTGACCAGTAAGAGTATTCTGTTCCATACACATCATATTCTCCTTCTCTGGAGACATTCAAAACCCTCCTGGACGCGTTCCTGTGTGACCTACTGTAGGGGATCCTACTCTGGCAGGGGGGCTGGACTAGATGATCTTCTGAGGTCCCTTCCAACCCCTGACATTCTGCGATTCTGTGATTCTGTGATTCAGTATAAACTCAGTAATCACAAGAGTTTCTGCCCCCT
>NW_009718661.1:32142-42478 GCF_000703405.1 Apaloderma vittatum | reverse complement strand
TTTCCCTTTCTGCAATGGCTGGTGTCCAGGGAGGACTCCATCTGATCTCTTGCTTTTGATCTGGATCCTGAGTTCCTGAATCCAGCTCCCACCGCCACTGAGCCTGAAGTTTCCCCAGTGCCTCCTGCTCTGCAGCACCAGTGGGAATTGCTATCGGAGGGAGAGTCGGGTACAATATCGGGCTTACACATAGTTACATATAGTTATTTATTTGTATCATTTCACTTTTATTTCCATTATTGTTTCATTACAGTTGTTCTAGTTTTATTTCCTAACTCATAAGTCTCTGTGCCTCATTCCCTTTTGTTTCCCATTTAGGGGAAGAGAGGGAGTTAGAGAGCATCTGTCTGTGTTTAGTGGCCTTCCCAGCCCTAACCCACGACAAAGTTATTCAGGTTACTGGACAAGTAAAAATTCTTGGCCAGCAGGAAACTATGCAAACAATATATTGTTTTCGTCAGTTCTTTTTTCAGCTCAACCAGCCTAGAATTATAGAACAGGCCTATCATGAGACTGCTGTGAAAGCATTTAATCTGTGACATCCTTGTAGGGTTGTGGTGGGGGGACAACAGATTGTGAGTTCAGTATTTGTAGTAGCCAATATTAAAATACTCGGAAGTACACCAAGAAGCTTTTATGAAAATGGCATGCAGACACCTAAATAGAGTTTTCTTGATTAGTGTACCTAATGAAAGATAAAAAAATGCCAGAGGAAGAGCACTTCATATAGCTAACTGTTTTTTGGAATCGCTAGTGATTTAACGTTCCTGGAATGTTATATAGAACACTGTTATAGAACATTTTTTTTTTACTACACCAATGGGGTCTCTGAAAATTAATTACTGCAAAGAATCATTTACCTCCAGCTACTTCAGGATGTGAACTGTTTGAGTTAACCTCTATGCAGCTCTTGCTGGTCCAAGGTCAATAGTTTGAATAAGAATCATAGAATCGTAGAATCATAGAATGGCCTAGGCTGGAGGGGACCTTAGAGATCATCTAATCCAGCCTCCCTGTCATGGGCAGGGATGCCTCTCAACTAGATCAGGCTACTCAAGGCTCTGTCCAACTTAGCCTTAACACCTCCAGGGAGGGGGCAACCACAACATCTCTGGGCAATTTATTCCAAAGTCTTGCCACCCTCGTACTGAAGAATTTCTTCCTAAGGTCTAATCTAAATCTATTCTCCTTCAACTTAAACCCATTTTCCCTTGTCCTACCAGTGGACACTCTTGTAAAAAGTCCCTCCCCAGCCTTCCTGTAGGTTCCCTTCAGTTATTGGAAGGCAGCTATTAGGTCCCCTCAGAGTCTTCTCTTTTCAAGACTGAACAATTCCAGCTCCCACAGCCTGAACTTGTAGCAGAGGTGCTCCAGCCCCTGGATCATCTTTGTGGCCCTCCTCTGAACATACTCCAACAGATCTATGTCCCTCTTATGGTGGGGACACTAGAACTGGATGCAGTATTCGAGGTGTGGTCTCACAAGAGCAGAGTAAAGAGGTAGAATCACCTCTCTTGACCTGCTGGCCACACTCTTCTTGATACATCCCAGGATACTATTGACCTTCTGAGCTGCATGAATGCACTGCCGGCTCATGTTGAGCTTCTCATCTATCAAAACCACCAATTCCTTCTCTTCAGGGCTACTCTCAAGCCACTCTGAACCCGGTTTATATTTGTGCCTAGGAATAGATCAACCCACGTGCAGGACCTTGCATTTTGACTTGTTGAAGCTCATGCAGTTTGCACTGGCCCATTTCTCAAGCCTATCAAGGTCCCTCTGGATGGCACCTCTTCCATTAAGTGAGTCCACCGCATCACACAGCTTGGATTGTTGTAATGGCCATGGGTATTCCAAAATCAGAAAGATGTGGATGGAGCACTGTTGGTGCAGTACTGTGTTCCCCCTGGAATGCCTTGTCCAGCCCAAGTGTCTCTGGAGCTCCAGGCTTTATGTATCTCTGAACCCTAACCATGAGCCCGAATCTCAAGATTCACGTACATATCGCAATGGCCATGGGTGTCCCAAAATCTGAAAAGAATGGATGGAGTACTGTTGGTGCAGTGCTGTGCTCTCCTTGGAATGTCTTGTCCAATCCAATTGTCTCTAGAAATCCAGGCTTTATGAATCTCTGAAGGCCCAATGCCAGGTCTTGCACCTTGGCCACAACAACATCCAGCAGCGCTACAGGCTTTGGGAGGAGTGGCTGAAGAGCTGCTCAGTGGAGAAGGACATGGCGGTGTTGATAGACAGCCAGTTGAAAATGAGTCAGCCTTGTGTCTGAGTGGCCAAGAAGGCCAATGGCATCCTGGACTGTATCAGGAATAATGCGGCCAGTAGGATCAGGGAAGTAATTGTGCCCCTGTTCTTGGCACTGGTGAGGCCGCACCTTGAGTGCTGTGTGCAGTTCTGGGCTACACAGTACAGGAAGGACATCCAGGTGCTGGAAAAAGTACAGAGGAGGGCAACCAGAATGATTAAGGGACTAGAGGGTAAGTCTTATAACATGAAGAGAGGCTTAGGGACCTGGAGCTGTTTAGCCTGGAGGAGAGGAGGCTGAGGGGAGACCTTATTGCTCTCTACAGCTACCTGAAAGGCAGCTGTAGTGAGACGAGGGGCGGGCCCCTCTTCCCCGTGAATAACAAAAAGGGAATAGTGAATAGCAATAGGACAAGAAAGAATGGGTTCAAGTTGCGCCAGGGGAAGTTTAGATTGGTTATTAGGAAGAACTTCACTGAAAGGATGGTGAAGCATTGGAATGGGTTGCTGAGGGAAGTGGTGGAATCACCATCCCTGGACGTGTTTAAAAAATGGCTGGAAGTGACACTTGAAGAGATAGTTTAATGTTATGGTGGTGTAGGGCTGTAGGTTGGACTTCGTGATCTCAAGGTCCTTTCCAACCTTGATGTTTTCTTGATTCTATGATCTACTTGTAGAACTACTAAACCTGTGTATAATGTCTGGTTTTCTGTATGTTAGATAAGATAATTAGGAACAAGTAAATAGAAATCACCATAGAGTAAAAAAAATTCCAGGGCTAGTCAGGAAAGACAGATGAAAATGCATCTGAAATCTACTAATCTGAATCTAAGTGCCTACAGAGAACCGATAGTTGTTCTGCATGATTTGTATTTATAGCTCATAAACCTTTTTGTATTTAAGTGCTTGGAAGTCACCCCTTTGAGATATATCACAAAGATGATTAAATTGTCCTCCAAGAAGTTTACAGTCAAGTATTTTAAATATTTGATGCTAGAATTCTAACCATTACAACCCTGTATTTTAGTATTTTTAGTGAGAAGACAGGGAGAATTCTATTTTAATAAACATCATCACTCTCTTCATCTATGTTGAACTGTGTTATTAACTGCAATGATATCTTACTGATCTTGGATGATAGGCTGTCTAAAAAGAAAGAGGATGAAGGGAATTGAAAGATCTTTTTTTTTACAGAATAAAAACACTATCAATATTTTTTATGTATGCAGTGACAGATCACTGTTGAGATCACAATTCCATGTATGTATAGACCTTTCCTTCTTCCTCACTTTACATTTGTACATTTCTCTGTCTAGACTTACTCTCTAAGTGTCAGAACTCTTTCATCATGAATGCCTGGCCCCATACCTGATTCCATCAGAAACTTTGCCAGGCTTATCAATGATCTGCTTATGTTTCAAATCATAGAATCATAGAATCATAGAATCATAGAATCATAGAATGGCCTAAGCTGGAAGGGACCTTAGAGATCATTTTAATCCAGCCTCCCTGCCGTCAGGGATGCCACCTCTCAATTAGATCAGGCAACACATGGGGACCAAACGGGAATTGAACCCGCGACCTTAGCGTTGTTAGCGCTATGCTCAACTGACTGAGCTAACCGGCTCCTAAATCAATAGATAAAGATTAGGAGTTCACTTTTTCTGTCTTCTGGTTACTGCCGTTCTTCAAAAATATAGTGATTTTACTGGTATGTCCCTTTTCACAAATGAATAAGCTCACATAGATGTTGCTAGATAGCTAAATAAGTTGGAATTTGTTTTGTTTTGGTTTTCTACAAGTGGACATTTCTTTGGAGGAAGATGCTGATGGTTTAGCTGTGCTTACTATCTGTCAGCAACTTGGGGACCATGGAATCATAGAATTATAGGGTGGGAAGGGACCATAAAAATCATCCTAGTTCCACCCCCCCACACCATGGGCAGGGACATCGCCCACTAGATCAAGCTGCTCAGAGCCCCATCCAGCCTGGCCTTAAAAATTTACACGGATGGGGCTTCCACCGCCTCTCTGGGCAACCTATTCTAGCTTCTCACCATCCTCAAGGGAAAGAACTTCTTACTAACGTCCAATCTAAATCAAATCATCTCTAGCTTTAGTCCATTCCCCCTAGTCTTATCACTATCCGACATCCTAAAAAGCCCCTCACCAGCTTTCTTGTAGGCCCCCTTAAGATACTGGGAGGCACAATAAGATCTCCTTGGAGCCTTCTTTTCTCCAGACTGAACAACCCCAACTCTCTCAGTCTGTTTTCACAGGAGAGTTGCTCCAGCCCTCTAATCATCCTCGTGGACCTTCTCTGGATATGCTCCAGCACGTCCATATCTTTCTTGTGCTCCAGAACTGGACGCAGTACTCCAGGTGAGGTCTCACGATAGTGGAGTAGAGGGGAGGAATCACCTCCCTCGACCTGCTGGCCACGCATCTCTTGATGCAGCCCAGGATATGATTGGCTTTCTGGGCTGCAAGTGTGCACTGATGGCTCATGTTGAGTTTCTCATCTACTAGTACTCCCAAGTCCTTTTCTTCAGGGCTGCTCTCAAGCCAATCACTGCCCAACCTATACCGGTGCTTGGGGTTGCCTCAACCCAGATGGAGGACCATGCATTTGATCTTGTTGAACTTCATGAAGTTGGCCTGGGCCCACCTCTCCAGCCTGTCAAGGTCCCTCTGGATGGCATCTCTACCCTCCAAGGTGTCAGCCATCCCACACAGCTTGGTGTCATCGGCAAACTTGCTGAATGTGCACTCAGTGCCACTGTCCATATCTCTGATGAAGATGTTAAACAAGACTGGTCCCAGTACTGATCCTTGAGGGACTCCACTTGTAACTGTCTTCCACTTGGACATGGACTCATTGACAGCCAATCTTTGGGTGCAGTCGTCAAGACAGTTCTTTATCCACCGAATTGTTCATCCATCAATCCCATATTTTGTCAGCTTGGAGATCAGGATGTCATGTGGGACAGTGTCAAAGGCTTTGCTCAGGTCCAAGGAAATTACGTCAGTTGCTCTTCCCTTGTCTATTGATGTTATGACCTTCTCATAGAAGGCCATCAGGTTTGTCAGACATGATTTGCCCTTGGTGAAGCCATGTTGACTGTATCCAATCACCTCTTTGTTATTCTTCTGCCTCAGCAGTGCCTCCAGGAGGATCTGCTCCATCATCTTACCAGGCATGGAAGTGAGACTGACTGGCCTGTAGTTCCTGGTTCATCCTTCTTTCCCTTTTTGAAAATGGGGATTATGTTTCCCCTTTTTCCAGTCAGTGGGGACTTAACTGGACTGCCACGACTTCTGGAATATAATGGAGAGGAGTTTAGCAACCTTATCCACCAGTTCCCTCAGTACCCGTGGGTGTATCCCATCAGGTCCCATGGACTTGTACACTTTCAGGTTCATCAGATGGTCACCATATATGGCAAGTTTTCAATGCAACAATTAAACAAAATTTATAAGTCTTCCCACTAAGTTTACTTAATTGTTGCTTTGGAGATGCTTATATTTATGATCCTCTACAGATAAGTGGTGTATAGTTACAACTGTTTATTAATTTCAGGTAATAGTGGGGCTACTGTAGGCTCTGCTGTAGACTCTTGCACGAAGCAATTCTGAAGTCAAAAGTAGAAATACAACTGAGTTTCAATGATACATTGTCAATTTATATGACTATATCAGTGTGATAGCCTTTTATGAGGACATAACCAGGTGGATAGATGATGGTAGTGCAGTGGACACGGTTTATCTTGATCTCAGTAAAGCATTTGACACCATCTGGCATAGCATCCTCGTAGCTAAACTGAGGACATGTGGTCTGGATGACCGAGTAGTGAGGTGGACTGTGAACTGGTTGAAAGGAAGGAGTCAGAGAGTTGTAGTCAATGGAATAGAGTCTAGCTGGAGGCCTGTATCTAGTGGAGTCCCTCAGGGGTCAGTACTGGAACCAGCACTATGCAATATATTCATCAACAACCTGGATGAGGGAACAGAATGCAGTCAGCAAGTTTGCTGATTACACAAAACTGGGAGGAGTGGCTGACACACTAGAAGGCTATGTTGCCATTCCGTGAGACCTAGATAGACTGGAGAGTTGGTTGGGGAGAAATTTTACAAAATACAACAAGGGCAAGTGTGGAGTCTTGCATCTGGGAAACAATAACTCCATGTGCCAGTATAGGTTGGGGACTGACCTGTTGGAGAGCAGTGTAGGGGAAAGGGACTTGGGACTCCTGGTGGACAGCAGGATGACCATGAGCCAGCAACGTGTCCTTGTGGCCAAGAAGGCCACTGACATTCTGGGGTGTATTAGAAGGTGTGTGGCTAGTAGGTCAAGAAAGGTTCTCCTCCCCCTCTGCTTTGCCCTGGTGAGGCCACATCTAGAATATTGTGTCCAGTTCTGGGCCCCTCAGTTCAACAAGGACAGGAAACTGCTTGAAAGAGGTCAATGCAGAGCCACAAAGATGATGGAGTGGAGCAACTCCCTTATGAGGAAAGGCTGAAGCAGCTGAGTCTCTTTAGCTTGGAGGAGACCGAGGGGTGACCTAATTAATGTTTATATATATGTAAAGGGTGAGAGCAGGAGGTTCCGTAAAAACATTAGGAAAAAGATTTTCACTGTGAGGGTGACAGAGCACTGGAACAGGATCCCCAGAGAGGTTGTGGAATCTCCTTCTCCAGAGACATTCAAAACCCACCTGGATGTGTTCCTGCATGACCTACTCTAGGTGATCCTGCTTTGACAGGACAGCTGGACTAGATGATCTTTTGAGCTCCCTTCCAACTCCTAACATTCTGTGATTCTGTGACTCAGATGTCACAATTACCTGGAAAGAGGCAGGTCAGGAATGAATTGCGTAAGCCACTGCCAGTTTTAACACTTTTAACAACACTTTTAATGTAAATATACCTGGTAATTAGTCATATTATGACAGCCTTGTATCTTGGTTGTGTGTATATCATAGAATCATGGAATCATAGAATCATAGAATCAATCATAGAATCATAGAATCATAGAACAGTTTTGGCTGGAAGAGACCTTCAAGATCATCGAGTCCAACCTTCTCCTAGCCCTATCAACATCACTAAACCGTGTCCTTTAAGGCAACATCTACCCTTCTCTTAAACACCTCCAGGGATAGTGACCCCACCACCTCCCTGGGCAGCCTGTTCCAATGTCTAACAACCCTCTCAGTAAAGAAATTCTTCCTAATGTCCAACTTGAACCTCCCTTGGCACAACTTAAGGCCATTTCCCCTTGTCCTATTACTCACCACTAGAAAGAACAGACCAGCCCCTCCCTCTCTACAACCTCCTTTCAAGTACTTGAAAAGAGCAATAAGTATCAATATCCTTATTTGTAAAATGGATATTATCTCTGTGCATACACACACACACACACACGCATATGTATGTTCAGTACACAGTTAATGATAAATAATAAGTTAGTGAAATGTAATGATAAGATCGTGCTCTAACAACAAAAAACAGACAAGAGATCTTGAGTTAAATTTATTATGAAATAATAGGTCATCATCTTTAACAACAAAAGAAGTAATAACAGGAAAATGAAAAACACTATATTTCAGAAAGGGAGATCTCAATCAACCTGGAAACCTGGGAGCCTTTCAGCTGAAAATTTGTTCAAAAGGAAAAAGAGAACTGGCAGGTTCTTACAAAAATGATACCAAGGTAACAAGTGCACACTATCCTCATGTAGAAGAAAAATAGTAAGTGGATAGGAGATGAACTGCACTAAATCATGAACTCTTCTTTGACTTTCAAGAAAGAACATATTCAAGAAGTGAGATATAGGGAGCAGGAAGTAGATTACAGTGAAATGTGAAGGTACAATATTAGAATATAGGGGAAAAAACAAAGTACTTGGGTATTATGATCGTAAGTTAGTGGGAATAGTTAGTGGGAATGTTATACTATCTACAGGTGATACCAAGAAAGTTTACTGATATTTTTATACATTAATCCTTAATGTAGTGGTCAGTTTGATCAATTGACTTATAGAATGAATTTCCACGATAAAAAGTAAGAGCTCTGCCTTCTGTAGAGTCTAAACAGGACTCTACAGGTGTTTAGGAAAGATGCTTTCAGATGAAGTATGCTAGAAGAATTTCTTCTAAGGTATGTAAGAAATAGCTTATGGGTTTTCAGAATCCTTAGGGGTTGTCTTTGAGATCTCATATTGATCGGGAGCCACAATAGAGGAAGAACATTTATTTATTTATTTGAAAAGAGGTAAAGGAAGAAATACAGGCCAGCCAACATTCACTATTTCTACAAGTGATCAAAAAAAATATTTCTAAGTCCCTGGAAGGGAGCAAGGAAATGTGTAGCAGCCAAAATGGATTTGTCAAGAACAACACATATCAAACCAATTTAATTTCTTTCTGTGACAAAGCAGCAGACCTTATGGACAGGGAATAGCCAGGAGGTGTCATACATCTTGAATTTAGTAGAGCTGTTGACACGGTTTCATGGCATCATTTTGAGAAATCTGTTTCATCTGTAAAATACATTGTTGGAAAACTGTCGTTGTAGAGATGGACACGACACAACTAAATGGTGATCAAAGTGGCTCAAAAATGGCTGCTTCATTATACAAAAGGTGTGCCTTTTAACATAGTCAAAGGTAGTAGAAGAAGGTAGCATGGCCTTTGCTTATATGTTAAACACTTGTTTTTCAAGTTCTAATTGGTTAACACTTAGCAGCTTCTGGCTGGGCTCATCCCTCCTTGATCTTGAGGGAGAAAGTTCCACAAACGTATCCAAACTCAGCACACACAACTTCCCATCTCAAGGGTACACTGGGAATTTGTCAAGGTCAATGTCTTCAACTAATGCCAGGTTACCAGCAGTCCAACTGCCGTCCCCCACAGAAAACTGTTCTTAGAGAATCACAAAATCACAGAATCATTGATGTTGGAAGGGGCATTTTGAGATCATCTAGTCCCCTGCCCACATTCTGCCACTCCCACTCCATGCTCCACCAGGATCAGCTAAATATTACACAGGATGATGTTCAGTCAAATTTTTAATATCTCCAGGGACAGACACTATACAACCTCCCTGGGAATCCTTTTCTAATGTCTGATCTCCCTCATAGTAAAAAAGTTTTTCCTTTCGTTCATCTGGAGTTTCATGTATTTTAATTTGAATCTATCGCCTCTTGTCTTGTCAATGAGTGCTACCGAGAATAGTCTGGCTCCCTCTTCTCTATTGTCTCTCACATCAGATCTGCGAAAGAAATTATAACCTCCCCTGAGTCTTCTCTTATTCAGGCTGTAAAAAGAACATGAAGGAGGCTCTAGTCCCTTCACCATCTTTGTGACCTTTTGCTGGACTCACTTGGGTACGTCCTAATCTTTCCTATACTGGTGAGCCCAGGATTGGACACAGCATTTCAGATGTGTACTCAACAGCTCAAAGTAGAGAGAGAGGGTTACCTGTTGCAATGATTTGCCAAATGCAGCCCAGGCCTTCTTTACCATGAAGATACCTTTCTGGCTCGTGGTCATCTTGGTGACCACCAGGACCCTAAAGTGCTTCTCAGCAAAGCTGTTTTCCAGGCAGTTAATGTGTATTAGTCAATGGGGTAATTCTTCCACAGATGCAGGACTTCACATTTCCCCATTTTGAACTTCATGAGATCCTTTTATACCCAACTTTCAGCCTGTAAATGTCTCTCTGAATGGTAGAACAAGCATCTAGTGTATCAGCCACTCCTCTCAGCTTTATATCACCTTCAAACTCATTGATAGTACAGTCTGTCCTGTTGTCTAGGTCACTAACAAAGAGGTCTAGTGGTACCTGGCCCCATTATCCTGGAATACACCTCTGGTTACCTGCTGCTTACAGCACTCGAGGCCAGCCAGGTTTTAGTTCTGTTTCTCTTCTCCAGGTCTGACAGATCAGCTTTCCTTCTAGCCAGCAGCAAGATCAAAAGACGTGTTCTCCTCTCCTGCAGTAAAACAAGAATTGCATCATCAGCACTAAACTTGCCTTAGAAAAATATATTTCACCTCATATTCAAATTTCACATTAC
>NW_009718661.1:0-32111 GCF_000703405.1 Apaloderma vittatum | reverse complement strand
ACTCTTTCCTGATGAAAATATGATTTGCCATACATGAAGAAACAAGAGTAAAAAACCTACCTTACAGATTTCTCAAGAAACTGAAGATGTCTTCAAGAGCCTTGTGAACATGGACAAGAGATAACATTTTGCCTTTATTTCTGCTTCCTGTAATTTTTGTTCATAATTCTGACTCTTAGTTTCTCATCCAACTACCTGTAGCCAGGTTAATTTGCTCTAAAATTTTCGTATAATTTCAAGAGCCTGTGGGTTGAGTTGAGAACCCAAAAATCAGGTCCTATGATGCACACCAGAGCATCCCTAGCAATGTTGTGTCTTTGGTATATGGGTAACCTGGGAAATCTTTGATTTTGGGGCAGTGTTTCTGGATCACTGTTCATGCTTCAACTGCTCTGTGCAGATCAGAAAACTGTATATATTCTACACTTCATGTAAAATCCTTCTGGTAGTCTTAGGGGTGGCTGAGAGGTATTAATTCATTACTTCAAGGTTCTTTATTTTAATAATGTACTGTTAGCTTACTTTACTTTTACTTACTTTCACTGTGATGATTACTCAAACCAACATATAAAGGGTATATGTAAAACTGGTTGTTTTCATGTTGTTACAAGGCTTTTCCCTGAGTTTCTCAGATTTAGTCTCTACATGGAATCATACAGAACCAAGTACTGAGATTCTGTGGTGGTCACATTGCAGAATAATTCTCAGTTAAGGGGAAGAAAGAGAAACAGGCAGAACAACAGTTGACGGGAACTTTACTGTCCTTATAAATTCTATTTCTGTACAATTTCATTGCCTGTAAAAATCAAGCCTGCATGGGCTTGAGAGACTACATGGTTCTCCTCTTACCTAATGTATGTTCAAATGCACTTTGTGAAACTTCCAATTCCACTGAGCACAGTGGAATCATATATTTACAAGTGCTTCCTCCCATCTCCCGTTTATTCTACAAAATCAGCATATATTCAGAACATACAGAACAAATACCTTTTGCTCAGGTAGAATTACAAAAACAATTTCTTCGGGCTACTCTTACAAAGCATTATTAAAGTCCAGAGAGTGAAACAATTCACTTTTGTGGTACAAATAAAAGTGCTGAAAAGTGACCTCTTATTCCACCACCTTTGTCACGTGTCCTGACTAGTTCAGAAGCAGTTCTGAATCTACTCCAACTAACATATAAGGTTATTAGAAGTGTGCCAGGAATAAGTGCAACACAATTTCTTAGAGCTAAATGCATTCTCTGTGTTTGAAGATGTGATTTTATTGAAAAGAGAGATAACATATTTGCTTAGGCATTTGGAGAATTTAGGATTAAGATGTGCAGGTCAAGTTTCTAAAAGCTTTTATTGTGAAATGTTTCTTAGAACAATTTTCAGACATTACTTGAACATTTGGTTATCTGTATTTCATTGAAAATTAATGGAAACCATGAGCCAAAGGACAACAGCTGAACTGAAAATAGCACTTACATCAGTTTCAAAAGCTGTATCTTGCTTCTTCACCTGTCCTTTTAAATATGAAGTCTAGACATTATAGGGATTCTTGCTGATTATCAAAGTAGGAACAGAAAAAAATAAATTTTGAAGTGAATCTTAAAAAAAGAATCTTTTTTCCCTCTCTGCATAAGTGCTATAGTGTTCTCAGTATTTTATAGACTCTATGGGAAAGTAGGTTTTCATCTTGTTTGGCATCAGATTACAACACAGTATCAACTGTCTTATTTCTAAACAACGCTATTAGTTCTCACAAATTCTAGGTTTATTCCCTAGGTTTATAGATTATCTTTTCCCATAAGAGGTACTTTCTTTTGAGTATGACATTGATGTCATCAAATTATGCTTCACTGAAATGAAGAGTGATTCAATTCTAAGATTAGAATTGAAAAACATTCAGTTTCCAGATTTACATTATTCTTGTATTAATGGAAGACTAGGTGAGGGGAAAAGTTTATGTACACTTATAACTTTTGTTTTTTTCAGATGTTGATTCTTTTCAAACAGAAATCATCAAATGCTACCAAGTAACATAAATATTAGGGGGCTGGTTGGCTCAGTGGTTTGAGTGCAGTGCTGACATCCATGACCAACGCTGAGGTCGCGGGTTCGATTCCCACTCGGTCCCCACGTGTTGCCTGGTCTAGTCAAGAGGTGGCATCCCTACCCATGACAGGGAGGTTGGACTAGATGATCTCTAAGGTCCCTTCCAGCCTGTGCCATTCTATGATATGATATGATATTTCATGAAAAAGTATCACCTCTGGGAGATGTGTACATGCTTTAGGGAAGTCACAGCTGAATAAAGCACTCACATTAGATTCCAGATTTATGCTAATAACATCCCAATCAACCCAGTCACTCAGTTCACTCAGAACAGAGATAAAACAAGTGACACAAACAAGGTATAATACCTTATTTCACAGACACAGTGTATGCAAAGACCCATGTTTTTTGAAAGATTTCTTTGAAAGCATGCCACCAAAATGAGTTTTCTTTGCCTACTAGTTTCACAAATGGCCAAATGTTCCCATAACACATACAACCCCAGTTCAAATTCATTCCTACCTTTGAAACAGATGATTTTCAGGTTTTGTTTTTGTGTATCATTTGAGGAAAAGAGTCTCTTAAATACCTCTGTGCAGATAAAAGGAGCCTATCTTCTTTCATCTGGCACTAAAAAATACTTATTTGAAAGAGATGTAACACTGTGGTGAGTATTTAACACTATTTAACAGTTCGCGCTGAGAATAACACTGTGCAGTTCAATGACTGTCCATAGAAATATCAGAATCAGATTTAAAAAATACTTTATTCAAAAAACACTATGGTGTATTAATTTAGGACTCAGTTAGGGCAATTCTCTGGTAAGAAGCAAGGGTAAGCACTGCACACTTGCTTCTAAAGTGCTGGTACATTTCAAAGCCCTGTATTTCTGACTTATGGATTTCTATTTGGAAGTCTTTGACTCTTGACAGAATATTGTGCCATGCAGTTGCCTAAATTTCCAAGATAATATTGTCTTTGATAACATATTGCTTTTCTGATGGTGCAAATCATTGCAACTGAATTCAAAGTTACCAAAACTATTGACACTGTGAAAGGCCTTCCACAAGCTCCAAGTTATTTTCAGAAAACTGTTTTTGAAAAGAGGAAGGCAATAAGTAATAACAGGAATGGATTCTTATTAAAAAGTGAGTACATCTGTGAACATGCACTGAGGCACACTGCAAACTGTGTGATAGTTGTAACTAAATGCGTAACTACAGTTCAACTTTATTGACCTGTCAGATATTGTGTGCTCACCAACCAAATTACTATTGATTGATTGAATGTCTGTAGTGGTCAGACAGATTGATAACATTTGTGGAGATTTTGGGCTGATTTTTGTTATGAGTCTAACTGAGTATGATGTTTTAGGATTTCATTCTTATTTTATTAAATATAAAGTATTTTCAGGCTTCAGATCTAATGCAGCTCAT
Organism: Apaloderma vittatum; assembly: GCF_000703405.1. Lineage (NCBI taxonomy): Eukaryota > Metazoa > Chordata > Aves > Trogoniformes > Trogonidae > Apaloderma > Apaloderma vittatum. Next base: position 28,633 of record NW_009718661.1, on the reverse strand, counting down.
ATATTAAATTGTGAATGTAACTAGTTATAAGGAAAATGTCTACATATTAAAAAAACTCCAAACTTTTACAATGTTTATTTCAGTTTTTGATGAATGAAGTCTGCTGTTATTTTTGTACTAGTCATTTTTCTAGGGTCCTATTCATCCCTTCCACTTATGCTATCAGACATTACTTTCATATCCTCCCCTTTTATTATACTTTACTGATTAGCATTGACCCTCAGTGCATGGTTCTTCACAAATTAAGACTTTTTAAGTAAAACAATTAGTTAAAGAGAAAAATAAAAGCAGTTCTTTACATTTATTACTAGGATAACCAAAGTAGTGTATCTGTTATTTCACATAGAATAGAAGCAAATTTTCCTACTGAATCATATGGGAAAGAACAATCTGCTGAAAACAGCTACAAAATGCCAGTTTTTCCCTAGAATAACGAGTAATGGCTACTGTCATGTTTTCTGTTCACACTGGGCAGACACGTACTCACAGGTCAGTTTGATGCTATTTTAGATCAAATGAAAGAACAAAGAAAAAATCAATGTATTTGCAAATGCCACCAAGTATACTTTGGTAGAGTGTCTTTGCTCCATTGTGGGAGTATTAGCAGTGAAAATAAAACTGATTTTTGTGTCTGTGTGAGAAATTGTTATATTTGTACGTTTTTTTCTTTGATGATGGCATTGCTCTGCTTTTTATCAGCTTGCTTTAGAGACGGGAAAAGAATGAAACAGAGGGAGAGTGGAAAATTATCTTTCAAAAAAAAATTCCCCTGAAATATTCAGTCTTTATTTGAAGAAGTGATTTATCTAAAAGTATACTTCAATTTGATTCAAATTTTTGAAAGTATACACAAGAACATTATTTTTGAAAAATAGTGATTCTCCTGGAAAAGAATAGATCTTATATTTATAGATGATTGTATAATTAACACCTGATGAAATAAGTCTTGGTACTTCCTGATGGAATACTTCTTATAGAAGTTATAGAATCCCGTGGGACTCTCTCAACATTGCAAAAATGCATCATTTGAAAGTACAAGACTCATCATCACAAATTGCTGCTGTAGTGGTTAACCAAACTTCTGCAACATTTGTAGCAACTAACACCTGTGAGGCCTTGAAGGCATCTTGGACTGTAGGTCTTTTGCAATATTTTGCAAGAAAATATGGAATCTCCAAGGACCAAGTGCCAGACTCTCAGTTATGACCAAAGATGAAAGATGCAAGAGTATGCAGCGGAGTTGTCAGCGACTCACACTGAGGAAGACAACTTGAAAATGAAGACTCAGCAAGAGCAACCCCTTCGGACTTCTGAAAAAGAGGACTGCGTGCACAGTACAGGTGACTGTGAAGAGGAGTTTATTCAAAGAACTTCCAAGAAAATGTAAATTAGTTCCTTTAAAAATGTGAAGAAAATGCAGGGAAAATGGAAATAAAAGAACTGTAGACCAGCGTCTAGTCAGAAATTTGTCCCACCGATGAAGTTGGACCTATAGGACGCTGCTGGACTCTGTGGTGATATCTGCTCACTTCCTCTTTTTCTTCTTTCTCTTTTTCCTTCTCTTTCTCTGCACATTTGGAGAATAAATGCTCAAAGGAAAAAACAACAATTTGGGACAAGAAAAAGCTGAAGATGGAGGCTGGGAGAAGGAAAATCTCCCCACTGTAAGTGACGAGCAGGTTTGAGACCATTTAAAGAACCTGAAGGTGCGTAAGTCCACAGAACCTGATGAGATCCATCCAGGGGCCCTGAGGGAACTGGCAAAAGAAGTTGCTAGGCTGCTTTCCATCATATTTGAGAGGTCATGGCAGTCTGGTGCAGTATCCACTGACCGGAAAAAGGGGAAACATCACCCTCATTTTCAGTAAGGGAGAAAAGGAAGACCCAGGCAATTACAGTCTCACCTTTATGCCAAGCTAAATCATAGAGCAGATCATTCTGGAGGCTCTGCTATGGCACACAGAATATGTGGAGGTGATTGGTAGTAACAAACATGGCTTCACCAAAGGAAAATCCTACCTGACAAATCTGGTGGCTTTTTATGAGAGAGTAACAGAATCAATTGACAAGGGAAGAGCAATTGATGTCATCTACCTGGACTTGTGCAAGGCCTTCAATACTGGCCCACATGACATCCTGGTCTCCAAGTTGGAAAGACATGGATTTGACAGACCACTTGGTGGATAAGGAACTGACTGAAAGATCACACTCAAAGAGCTGTGATCAATGGCTCAAAGTCCAAGTGGAGACCAGTGACAAGTGGTGTCCCTCGGGGATCAGTACTGGGACCCAGTGACAAGTGGTGTCCCTCGGGGATCAGTACTGGGACTATTTAACATCTTTGCAAGCGACATGAACAGTGGCATCGAGTGCATCCTTGACAAGTTTGCCGACAGCACAAAGTTGTGTGGTGTGGTCAACACACTGGAGGGAAGTGACGCCATCCAGAGGGACCTTGACAGGCTTGAGATGTGGGCCCAGGCCAACCTTATGAAGTTTAACAAGGCCAAGTGTAAAGTCCTGCACCTGGGTCAAGGCAATCCCAAGCATAGATACAGGCTCATCAATGAGCGGACTGAGAGCAGTCCTGGGGAGAAGGATTTGGGCATGTTGGTGGACGATAAGTTCCACATGAGCCAACAGTGTGCACTCGTGGCCCAGAAAGACAACCATATCCTGAGATGTGGATCAAGAGATGTGTGACCAGCAGGTTGAATAAAGTGTTTCTGGAATACTGAGTCCGGCTTTGAAACCCCCAACACAAGAAAGACATGGAGTTGTTGGAGTAGGAGCCAACAGTGTGCACTCGTGGCCCAGAAAGACAACCATATCCTGAGATGTGGATCAAGAGATGTGTGACCAGCAGGTTGAATAAAGTGTTTCTGGAATACTGAGTCCGGCTTTGAAACCCCCAACACAAGAAAGACATGGAGTTGTTGGAGTAGGTCCAGAGGAGAGCTACCAAGATGGTCAGAGGGCTGGAACACCTCTCATACGAGGACAAGCTGGGAGAGTTAAGCTTGTTCATCCTGGAAAAGAGAAAGCTCCAGCGGTCTTCCAATACCTGAAGGGGGCCTACAAGAAGGCTGGGGAGGGACTTTTTACAAGGGCCTGTAGTGATAGGATGAGGGGTGATAGGTGGAAGCTGGAAGTCCCTAGGTTTAGGCTACATATAAGGAAGAAGTTCTCTACCCTGAGGGTGGTGAGACACTGAAACACGTTGCCCAGGAAGGCTGTGAACACTCCATCCCTGGAAGTGTTCAAAGCCAGGCTGGATGGAGCACTGAGAAATCAAGTTCTCTACCCTGAGGGTGGTGAGACACTGAAACACGTTGCCCAGGAAGGCTGTGAACACTCCATCCCTGGAAGTGTTCAAAGCCAGGCTGGATGGAGCACTGAGAAATCAGATCTAGTGGGAGATGTCCCTGCCATGGCAGCAGGGCTGGAACTAAATGATCTTTGAAGTCCCTTCCAATATAAATCATTGTATGATTCTATGATTCTTGGTACTTTAATATTGTTTTTAAAAAGCCTTTTCATAGCTATATTATGGGGTTAGTGACTGTGGGAGCTGAAAATACTCTCTTATCAGAAATTCAGTGGTTCTCCAAAAGAACTAAACAAACTAAAAAAAAAAAAATCCCACAGCATTGTCAGTGAGGAAGAAGCAATATTTCATTTCACAAATTAGTGCTCTTTGGTAGTTAATTTAAAAGAAAGACAACTACCTCAGTTTAAACACTAAAACTAAGAAAAATAAAAACCTAATAGACATCAGAAAAGATTTAGCTTTTCCAGTGAACATCAAGCAGATCTTTAAAAGAGAGCACTCTAAGCTCATAGGAAATGTAACTCAGCAGGACAAGCATTGGCATTCTCCTAGTGGTTAATGCCCTGGGTGACAGCAGGCTATGAAGCAAAACACATTTAAACATGGACTATTTTCACATATAAAAAAGCTCTTTATAATCTTTTTAAAACACTTTCTAAAACACTTAGTTTTTCATTTTGAGGGGTTTTTTTTAAAAAAAAATCAGTATGTCTCCAGTTTTGCAGGTGTGTAATAGAATATTAGCATGCATAGAGAGATGATTTTTTTTAAGTCCAGAAATTCACTCCCACAAAACTGTTTGCATAAACATGAATTGTAAAGTGCCTGAGCATGATTCTGTAGTCCGCACTTTTTAATCTCAAATTATTAGTTTATATCCAGGCAGCATCAAAATGACTGGGAACTTCTCGATGTACACTGTGAATTATTGATGATTACAGAATTATAGAACAGGAAGAGACCTTAAAGATCACCTAGTTCCAATCCCTCCTGCCATGGTCAGGCCATTATATCAGGCCATGACTAGTTATTTAGGTATCCTCTATCAAGCTCATTTCTCATCGACCTGGTCACCTCAACTAAGGACAGAAAAAAGGAAATTCATTGGTGAATTAGCACTGGACAAGCAACAATGTGACTTAATGTTCATTTCAGCTCTTACGTTAGTAATATATAACAAAATCAGTAAACATTTATTTTTTAGTGCTGGGTTTTTGTCTTGATAACACGCTACTAATTAGCATCCTATTAAAATTACTTGATCTAGGTAACTTTCCTACAAATTAAAACCAGGCAGATGGTCTAGTTTTGATCTGCAGGTTCAAAAGATAAGGCTTATGTTGCAATAAAGCCGTATATAAGTGCTGAACAAGTTGAAAAGGTACTCATCAAACTAATTTATCATTCCATTTTAATAGCAACATAAATTAGCATGTTATAAAGTAAAACAATCTTCTATCATGAATAAACTCAGTCTTCTGTGTCAAAGAAATTAAAAAAAAATTAACAGAAAGAAGACTATTAACTGATGGCAGGTAGTTAAAAGCTATTTTATTTCTTTCATTAGGTTTAAATAATAATGACATGACATCTACACAAAGAAGCTGGGCATCTCAACACTTAATTGACTTTACAATATAATGATGCTCACAGTGAAATTACCATTAGGAAAATAATTTCTACCAAAAAAAGAAGAGTGTTTAAATGCAAATTTAAATGAGAGGTGCTTGGCAGATAACATATGGCAGACACCTTCTCAAAAGTCAGAAGGAAACATGAATAAAGAAGAGCAAAGCAATAAGGTGGGAGTTTATAGAGAACATCAGGACTGTGACAGTCACAGAATGAAGTGATAGCAGAGATACAAATTAGGCTAAGACTATGTGAAAATTTGGAGGCTGAGCATGTCCTAGAAACCAAAATGCATTACATTGGGAGAACAGCTATCCATGATGGATTTTTAGGATGAAAATTGAGCTAAAAGAAAGGAGGAAAGATTATGCAACATTTTGAGTAAAGAGGTTCCCATACTTGGAAGTCAAAGAGAAAATTATGTTAACAAATTATGATTTGTTTGTGATGTGTATTTTAGAAAATGTTTAATCAGAAATAAATAATAAGTGAACAGTAAAAACAGAGATGTGGCAAATGTACAGTAAAGACTGCATATAGGTATCTTCTCAGATGCCTTTACTGGGGAAGGACTTCTGTGCATTTAATACTTAAACTTGCAGTATTCTTCATGCAGTATATTAAAAGTCTATAGATGATATATGTAAATTTATTTTATGACACTTCAGAAAAACACCAGATCATCTTTATATTATGCTTCCCAACCAGATTTTAAAATCTAGACCTGGATTCCAAGAAACACTACAGAATAACTGCAAAATGAAAATCCTCCAAAAACTCTTCTGAGTGAGAAGTTAGCATATTAAGAAGAAATTTGTTTGGCTGTAAAACTTCAGTGAACATAAAAATTGGAAGAGGAAAAGCTAATTAACTTCTTGGAATTAATGAGGGAATGAAGTAGTGGAATCAAAGTTTATAAATTTTCTCAGTGATCTAATATTTATACTACTTTTAAAATTCTAAATGTTTCTCAAGGAACTTTGATATATAGTTTCAAAGAGCACCTATGCACAGCCGTACCCCTACAGGCATGTGGTTTTTTGCCAATGAGAAAAACTGTCTCAGGGCAGCACTCTCCAAAATCTGTTTCCAGGACACTAAGGACTGCTCAAAGATTGTGGCAGGTGTTTCCCCTCCCCCCTCAGCTGAGCTGTTGCCAGGCAGATTTCAGGGAATCTGCGACCTGGACTAGTCTGGACTTGTGTACCAGCCTGGGAATGGGACCTGGGCTGGTCCGGACTCGTTTACACCCAGGAAGTTGACCAGCAGCCAACGAGAAGCCGAGATGCCTATGACTGAATACAGTCATCATTGACTAGTCTTTAAAACAGGGTTCTTGCCGTGGCCATTTTGGAGTTACCTGGTGGCGGCTGGCCTGCAGCTGGGGTTGTGAAATCTCCTCTTTGGTCTAGGGACACCTAGCAAGGACAATCTGTGAGGATAAGACTCCTCGCCTGATCAAGGTGAGTGTATGATAATCTGGATTATCATTCTTTTGTCAAGGGCTAGTGTATGAGTTTGATCCTTTCCTCAGCCGATACCAAACCTTTGAATTTGGAGGACCTTATATTCCGTAAATAAATTTAATTTGATTACACGCGTGAATTTATTTTTCAGATGTGGGCGCACTCCTCACCTCCTTCTTTACAAAGACCTGTGAGGTTGTGTGGAAGGAAAGGATAGAAGCTGATCAAATGTGGGAGTACTGTGAGCCCCAGAACTTCTTTCCATAGTTCATTCTTTGATTCCATCCTTAAACTATGGAAAATTTTCTATAAGTGCCTTTCATATAAGTCATCCCATACAATTACCTCGAGGAGAGGAGTGACTCATTCTGAGCATGGGTTTTAATCCATTCTACAACTGACATCCAGATTTAAACTTTAAACTGCGTTTAACTGAGGTTTGTTAGAAGCAACTCAGCGTAACATACACATTAGTTCACTGTGTGGAAGAACATTCCATCAGAATTAATAAGCAAACTGTTCCACTTGGCTATTTTATTTAGAGAGCTCATCTATTTCAAAATATGCAGAACGACCCATGGATAAAACTACACGTTACTGAACACTTACTTTTTAATGTTCTGATTTCCTATTTTGCTCTGCACTGCACAGAATGCAAATTACTTCTGACCTCAAGTGCATACTCAGAAGTTATTGATGTTGGATAACTGAAGTGTGGCCTTTGGAATGGGTCTTGGATCCTCAGTATAGAGCTGTGCTACATTATATTATTCAAGATTAGCACTGTGATAGCTTTTGTGATATTTTGTCTAGCTGTGTTATGAGACTCCTGCGTACAATAATCCTTAGGGATTCTTTCATCATCTGAATTACACTGCTACAGAATCTCTGGTCATCATGGTGTTCTAATTATATTTTTCTTTTAATATGATTGATGCAGATTCATCAAATCATATTACATGTAGGTGTCACAGTTTATGTTTTTTGAACGCATAGATCAGTAGCACAGCAAACACTATGTTAAAAGAGTGTCCGGCTAGTAGATTGCCCTATTTAAGTGTATTTGCAACTGCCAGCATAATTTGATAAGTGTCCTTGACTGAAGAGATACGTGGTTTGGATTTGAAGGTGTTGATGACTTCTCAGGCAGCTAAATTTACATAAGATCATAAAAATTTACATAAGATCATAAAATTTACATAAGATCGTCATCATATACAGACCAGCTTCACCCATGAAGTCAAAGTTACTAGGAACCACAAAGTTTGTATGCAAGTTTCGATTCTACTCATGGCATTTTTCCTAGATTTGCCATTCAACAAAATTTGTATCACTTGTACTGCACCCAGAAGAGAAGGCTGATTGATTTTCTGTTTGGGTCTCTGAAACTTCATCAGTGAAACAGATCGGAATAACTTTACCTTGCACCTTTCCAAGTAGTTGTCAGTAAAAGAATATCCTGATGATTATCATATGATGACAGATTTCATTTTCTTGCTCACAGATGGTAACTGATAAAGTCTTTGAAAATTTTTTTTCCTAGTCTCTTCAAGTAGAGAATATCAAGCTTTCTTACTGGTTTGTTTAATTATGTGCTTTGATATCTAATATTTATTTGTTAGCTTTCACAACTGCAGAGATACCCAGTGATCTTGAAAATCAATGAATTATTGGAAACAGTTTATTATATTAATGACTTACCAATTTTCCCAAAATCATTGTGTGACAGCTAATAGAAACCAATTACTGATATTGTAGCTGCAATTTAATTTTCTGACTGACTACAGACCATACACAGTTTCCAATTCCTAAGAAATAAATCTAAAGCCTTTTTTTTTTTTGTTAGCAGCAGTTGAAAACTGGATATTTGGGTGAATTTTTAAGTTTTCTCTAAAAAATTTTTATGACCTATTATTTGGATTAAAGACATTTTGCTTCCCCTGCAGCCAAGTTTTATTTTTGTTTACTTGGATTACTTAGCCTTTCCCAATACTGGACAGACAGTCTGAAGATTGTGTGGTAACTATGAATTTTCTGTACACAGATTTGGAAAAAATGTTATGAAAAAACAAGAAAAACATGCTGTATCACTTGCTGTGCTTTTTTTTCCCCCTGCTTGTTTTGTCAAAAATGATCTATAAAGAAGAGCAAGAAGAGCAGCAAAACGATTGTAAAAAAAAAAAAAGAAAAAGAAAAATTACAAAACATACAAAACAAAACCACATTTGGTTTGGTTTTACTGTGCTGTTTAAAATACTTGTCACTAATTACATTTTATGCTCTAATTTGCAACCACAAGACTGGTATCTTTTTCAGTCATGGCAGTAACCTGTGGAAGTTATTTGAAACTTTTTGAACATCTTTTTAGCTATTATTTGATAAGACAACTATATGGCCTATTAAGAAGCTGAAAAAATCTTTTGAAAACTTAAGACAATGTGAAAGGAATTAAATTAGAATAAGAAATAAAGAAACACGCAGCTTAACAGAGTAATTGCACTACCTTTTTCACCTTGTACCTCCACTCCTGGAAAGGTCATGAAACATCTTATCCTTGGCACTATCTCTGGGCATATCAAGTATAGTAATGTTATTAGGAGCAGTCAGCATGGCTTTGCCAAGGTGAAGTCATCTTTGACCAACCTGATAGCCTTTTGTGAAGACATAACCAGGTGGATGGATGATGGCCATGCAGTGGACATGGTCTATCTGGATATCAGCAAGGCATGTGACATTGTCTCCCGCAACATCCTCATAGGTAAACTGAGGCAGTGTGGTCTGGATGACCGAGTAGTGAGGTGGGTCGCTAATTGGTTGAAGGGAAGAAGTCAGAGAGTTGTAGTCAATGGTGTAGAGTCTAGGTGGAGGCCTGTGTCTAGTGGGGTCCCTCGGAGGTCAGTGCTGGGGCCAGTGCTGTTCAATATATTCATCAATGACCTGGATGTGGGATTAGAGAGCACTGTCAGCAAGTTTGCTGATGACACAAAGCTGAGAGGAGTGGTTGACACACCAGAAGGCTGTGCTGCCATTCAGAGAGACCTAGACAGGCTAGAGGGCTGGCTGGGGAGAAATCTTATGAAGTTCAACACGGGCAAGTGCAGAATTTTGCACTTGGGAACGAATAACCCCATGTGCCAGTGTAGGTTGGGGACTGATCTGCTGGAGAGCAATGTAGGAGAAAGGGACCTGGGACTCCTGAAGAACAGCAGGACGACCATGAGCCAACAATGTGCCCTTGTGGCCAGGAAGGCCAATGGCTTCCTGGGGGGCATTAGAAGCGGGGTGGTTAGCAGGTCACGAGAGGGTAGGTCGAGAGAGGTCCTCCTGCCCCTCTACTCTGCCCTGGTGAGGCCACATCTGGAATATTGTGTCCAGTTCTGGGCCCCTCAGCTCAAGAGAGACAGGGAACTGCTTGAGAGAGTCCAGCACAGAGCCACAAAGATGATGAAAGGGAGTGGAACATCTCCTTTATGAGAAAAGGCTAAGGAGCTGGGTCTCTAGCTTGGAGGAGGCTGAGGGGTGACCTCATAAATGTTTATAAATATGTCAAGGGTGAGTGTCAGGAGGATGGAGCCAGGCTCTTTTCAGTGATGTCCAACGACAGGACAAGTGGCAATGAGTTCAAACTGGAACATAGAAGGTTCCACAAAAACATGAGGAAAAACTTTTTCACTGTGAGGGTGACAGAGCACTGGCACAGGCTGACCAGGGAAGTTGCGGAGTCTCCTTCCCTGGAGACATTCAAAACCCACCTGGACGCGTTCCTGTGTGACCTACTGTAGGTGATCCTGCTCTGGCGGGAAGGCTGGACTAGATAATCTTTTGAGGTCCCTTTCAACACCGAGGTCCCTTAACATTCTGTGATTCTGTGATTCTGTGATTCTGTGAACAGCAAATTTGTCCTTTCTGATTTTCATTAGAAGCATGAGATGTAAATCATAGGTGAAACAGCTAGAAATACGGCCATTGAGCCTGTTTCTGAAGAATAACATATAGATTAACTTTTAAACAATTTAAGCAGTCCCAATGCTAATTTCAATTGTGCTTAGGTCTCTATAAATTTCAAGCTGTTTTAAAATAGACACTTCCAGTATTAATGGGGGCATAGAGAGGAGGCAGGGGCAGGAGACTCCTACAGTTTTCCAATAGCTATAAATATGTAAAAAAAATAATAAATCCATGCATCATCCTAAATTTATACCTCTGCATTAACACTTTATGTTTATTTTCACATCCGTTCTTCAATAATGTCAATTATCTTTGGGGAAAGAGACAAAAAGAATCATACAGTCAAGTTCCTTCTTTGCAATTTAGTATAGTTCAAATCTAACACTAAGAATTTGCAGCAGTTTGTGTGGTAGTAACATAAAATAAAGTTATATACTTTGAAGAAAATTTTATTTTCAGGAAGGCTGTATTTATTGCCAAACTTTCTCTGACTTGTAGGAATAAACTTCTCCTGTGTATCTTCATTTTAAGAGGAAAATCTACTCCTGAGGCATAATCTTGAGCAAGAAGGGATGTCTGACATACTTTATCCAAAACATAGCTCTAGGATTCTGTGACTGGTGGGTGTGTTTTTGAATCATAATCCTTTCCTTGCATCTTTCTTCTTGCCAAGGGGATCTGTAACTTTATGCCACCTCTCTAATTATCCATGGTGCAGTGGACAATTGAAAGCAAACTCAGCAGTGAGTGACTGTTCTTATGGCTGATACCATATTCTGGTCAGCCTGTGCAAAGGTCCCAGGGCTCTTCCATCTGTCCTCATCCTAATGAATAACTCAACTCTCGCTCCAGGGGAGCAGCTTCTAGAGAACTTATTTTCATAAATTTAGGCAGGACATGAATAATGCTTCAATGGAACCTTATAAAAAAATGACATATATTTGCCTGTATTTAATACTTCCATGTCTATGTAAATTATCTCTATTTTGGGGCCAGAAGAAAAATATAAAGATTCAGTGTATGTAAGTACTAATGAGCAGAGTAAACAATTATATATGCATTTACAATAAGTCAGCATTACTTTTGGATATTGCAGTTTTAGTCTAATTTAATGTCTTAATATAAATTTATTTCAAACTGTAGTGTTCCTTCTAATGTAGTTTATATTCTTTCCACATTTCAAATACTCTACAATCAGCTACCTTTTCAAAGGCAAACAAGATTTGATCCTGTGTGGTGCTGAGCTCTCCAGACTGCTATTTAAATTCCTGAGAATTAAGAATATTTCTCATTTTACAAGATCAAGTCCATAATATTTCTAAGCTTTGCCTTAATTCTTTTCTTTCAGGTTAGGAAGATTTTGCCACTAGTTTTTCTCCTAGAATTGTGAAGTTGAAATGGCTGAGTTGATAGTAAAAAGAATCACTATCACAAGGCTCTTAATTGTTTGGAAATCTTGAAAATTACGTGGTCATCTGAAGCATTTAGACCAACATCGACTTGAAAGTCATTTTCTGCCTTCCTGAAATAATTTAAGTGTCATCATTTATTCCCTTAAACAGCAATTATTTGGATATTATTTCTGCTATGCTCTGTATTTTTGATATTGCCTTCATATTTTGCTAGGTAAGAAATATCATGCAATATTTTTACATTATTATTATTATTATTATTATTATTCCTAAATATCACCTTGTAAACAGCAAATTTGGCCTTACTGTTTTTTTCTCATGTTATTTTTGTTGTTGTTGTTGTTGTTTTGTTCTATTCCCCAGGCAAGGAATACACAATTAGCATTACTCAGTATCTGGACTTTACTTAAAAATATAACATGCTTAAGAGATAGACTTTTGCTATCAGGACTACCTGTTTGAAGCTTTTTTTTTAAAGAACTTCCTTTTAAATTGCTAGGTTTTGTTACTTTTTATGTTATGATTCTAAAACAAACAAAAAAATGGCAAATCAAACATTTAATAGTATTACTGCAGTTAAAAAGGCCAAGCTGGTAAGAAGCATATAACAAACAAGTTGAATTGTAAGAACAGCTATGTATAAATTGAGGACAATAGCCTTAACTTTGAAAAAGGGAAATATTCAGCCTGTACAAAACAGAGACAAGGGTTGGCATCTCCTTGACAACCAGGAGTGGGATGTCTGAAATGGAGAGGTATTTTAACGAAAAGTTTTCTTGTACTAGTAACTGTGTGGTCTAACTTCTACAGCTTGTCTGTATTTATTGTGTTACAAAGGAGTTTCACTGTTACAGTCTCTGTGTGTTAATTCACCCTTCTGAAAGAAAGGCATATGGTTGTATAGGATCCACAGAAATTAGTAGGAGTATCCTGTCATATACAAATTCCTCAACCATTGCTACAGATGGGCTCCCACAATCGAGTTAGAAAGGACAGGACCACACAAGGAGCAAAGAATGTCTACTATGTAACAGCTATTTCAGTCTTCAAAATCTGAATCTTTAAGGGAGGTCTGCAGAGAAACTTCAAGAGATGAGATGGAAAGCAAGATTCTATTAAATGTTTGAAACTATAGACATAATGTTGACGATGCTGAGACTGGAGATATCAAAAGACAACAACAGTTTTCCTGTTTATCACCTGAAGCTAAAAGTTAATTTTCTCAGAAATGCAAAGTGCTTGTATGCACTCCTGCTGAATCTATAATCCTTTTGCTTGTTTGTGTGCTACTATACCATGGCATCATTAACCAATTTTCTACCTCAAAGTGTAAAATGGATTAACGTTATTCACTGGGTTTTCTTCTCAGGTTGATCTTGGATTGGTTTGAATATTTCCCTACCTATCAGAACTAGTGTGTCATGAGAATTTGTTCATTTTTCCAATCATATCAGCTGGTCAAGTGAAGAAACTATTTCTTAATACAAACTTTGCTTTGGTTATATTCTTAGATATATCCAAGCATACATTCAGTTTACTTAAACATTTGCAAATAAACCGTTTGTGTGATCCTGCAGTTCAAAATATCTCATTATAAAATTAATCATTCAGTTAATCCTTGAAAACATAGAAAGAGAAAGTTTGGTGGTTTGACTTCATCATGAAGCAAAACTTTCCAGGATACCATGAATTTTGCTTTCTGTCTCTTGTAAGCAACATAAGGAAAAGTCACAAAACTGGCATCTATGTTAAAATGAAGAAAGAAGAATTTTGAAACACTGTGGGGTGATAAATTAACTGAAACTTTCTTAGAAATTTTATGTTTATGATTCATTATCTCTCATGTTCATAACTTTATACTCAAAACCTAGCTAAAATTTTGTCTGTATGTCCTGGTTTGAGCTAAACAGAACCAATTCTATTCAGTGATTTTTACTTTTCAGTTCAGTCTCTTCTAAGAGGCTGCGCTTTCTGAAGTCAGCAGCATGTTCTTGCAGACAATGTCTGATACTAGGAGTAATAATGCCTGATGTTTTTTTACAGTTAATATCAGTGATCGGTATGCAGAAAGTCTCTTGCTTATATTTGCTCCTGTAGTGACCAAGGTCACTGCTGGATCTTGTGTGCCACGTTGGAGGTGCTGAGAAGTAAAAGAGGTCACAAGGAAGTAAAGGGTTGCACCTCTGGTGAGGATCAAACAGGACAGGTGACCAACAAGAGTATCTCATTCCATACATGTCATATTCAGTATAAAGCTGAGGAATCACTGGGGTTAAAATCTCTTCTTCAATGGCCAGCATCTGAGGAGGACTCTACTGGTTTTGTATATATTTGTATATAGTTTTTATTAAAGCTGTTTAATTTTGCTTTTCCAATCCATATGTTTCTCTGCCTCATTCCCTTTTCCTTCCCTTTTTGAGAGGAAGAGGGGTTAGAGAGCATCTGTCAGCATTTAGTGGCTGGCCGAGCCCTAATCCTTGACTCTGTGAAGGACATATTTTGATATAGGTATGAATGCAAGCATAATCATGTAAAATGATGTCTAAAATTAAATAAAACTAAATTCCCACATGTAGCAAACAATCCTTTTAAAGGGAATTCTATAACTTTGCCCTACTAAGGGTTACTGCATTTGCTAATACATTTGCTTCACGCCTTAGGTTTCATTAATAGTGTAGCTTTTACAACACTGAAGACTCGCCAATAGTGGTGAATAAAGCTTGAAAAATCCAGAGGACTGTGACACTGATTTATTTATTTTTAAGTTTTAAAGGAAGCTACATAGATTAGAAAAAAATTGTATATATTAGATACATACACTGAAAATGGTAAGCTATAAATACGCTAGTGTTATCCTGAAAACATCTTGCAAGTCTTATAGCTAGTTTGATGAAAGAAGTTGGCTTCATAATCAGCTTCAGTCAAAAGAATGTGAGTGATAGAAATTACTTCATATGCAAATAAAAAATAAAAGAAACTATTAAACTGTTGTATAAACTTGGATTATATCCGGACTTGAATATTTGTGTGCTGTCTCTCTACCTCAAAAGATGAAAAGATATCTAGAGGATTATAAAGGTTCATGGAGGGAGTTAGAGGGCACGTGTTCTAGGAGAAATTGAATAGACCTGACGCTTCATCTCAGAAGAGAAATGAGCAGGAGAAGGCATTATGGAGGTTTGAAATGGTCAAATAAGAGCAAATGCAGAATGATATTTTTCTTTTTTATTTTTTTCTAACCACACAATGACACTCCAGATAAAATTACCAGACAGCGCATTTTTCAAGCAGCAAGCAGTCAACAGCTGAAGTTTTTGCCAAGGTGTTTACAATCAAAAAGCATAAAAAAGTTTATCAAAGATTAGGTAAATACATGGGAAAAATACACATAGAAAGTGTTATTAAACACAGAACCTCTGTCTGGAGCAGTACCTAATCTGGAAATTGCCAGAAGTTTTCGCTGCTCTGCTGTTAAAAGGAAGTTTTCCCTAAGCAATGCTGATGCCATTCAGAGGATTCTGAGAAAGATGGATCTTTAATCTGACCTAAGGCACCTATACATATGTACTTACACCGTCCTGAAAAGCTCCAGCTCAATTCAAAACCATGATTTCAGCAAGTACTTTGATGTGCTGCCAAGCTCTAAACATTTTGCTAACATACTGCTCTCCACAATAATATTTCGCCTTTTGTACTGCATAGTATATTCTCTTTTTCCATCTCTATTTTTGATTGAGCCAGTTTACTCTAAAGCAGTAGTTATAGCTCCATGAACACATAGGTCAGTTTTATTTAAATGGCAATGGTGTACCATGACAGGAGAATAGTGTGTTGTGACTGGGTCCTTCTACTCAGGAGGATATAAACTTCAGTTGAAAACTGTCAGTAAGTGTCATCATATCAAATAAGAAAGCATGACATCTAGTAGACATCCTTATTAAATGTAAAAAAAGACATCAAAAATAAGTGGACAGCTTCTCTCCACTGCAGAGTTTAATAAAGTGAGTAGCACTATTGAATGAGGGGGAAAGAATACATCAATAGGTAGCTTTTCATATATATAAAAAGAACACCTCATAATTTGCAGAGGGAGGACTGTTTGAGTTACAAATTAAATGCTCTGACTCTGGACACAATATTCCACCCACTTCTAGCACATGATGACTGAAACAGATTTGTCAAAGTTCAACAGGGTCTTTTTAGATAATAGATGAGGAGATCTGCCCTGAGCTGCCCTGTGCTGGTTTGCCTCGATGTCACAATTACTTTTGCTCACCACTTAAGGTTTTCCTGTCCTTAGCCAGAGACACAGCATGCAGCTTCAGTTCTTTTCCCTTTATCTTCTTTTGTGCAGACATTCTGCCCTTATTTCCCACAAATGAAGCTCAGCACTTTTTTTCCTAATTGTAGGCCAAGTAACACTATTCAATACTTAAGATTTTTTTAATGCTAGGATAAGTGGTGCAACAGAAATTGTTCTGCACTCGGCCAAAAGCTTGCTGTAGAGGCCAGAGGCAGAAAGATAAGGTCTTTTTACTGAACCTGTTACACGGTGTAGTGTAACACACCCGGTGTAGTGTGACAGGTAATGAATGTAGTGAGATTTTGCTGTTAAAGTGTATAATATACTTACTTCCAGCTGAACTGAGTCAGAGTGTGCCATTGACCAGGTATTGTCCTGTGTGAGAGAACGTATTTTGGTACATGTCTCTCCTTCTGACCTGACAAAAGGTTATGTCATTCACTGGGTCGTGGAACAATTGATTGTGCTCAAATCAGCGACGACAGGCTGTGTCATGCAAGTAAACATAAATAACTGAAAAGGCAAAGGGAGTTAAGTGCTGAGAACTCGAATGCAAAACCCTGAGTGTGTCACTTTTGAAATGGCACACAGGCTCTTTTCACAGTTTGTCCAGTGTATGAATTATTTGAGCAGTTTGACTTAAGATTTTACTGGAGATCATTACAAATACATTTACAGTACCTAGGATTTTTTATTATTTTTTTTTAATGTGGAGGAAGAGAAGCGATCAGAAGAAATCACAATACCAAAGGATCACATTGTCAAAGAGAAAAGAGGAAAAGATCTAACTTTCCACTTTCTGTTCAGTAACAATGACAGTCTTGTAAACATCAGATGAGACTTTTATCAAAGCCTAGGTAAATAATTAAGAGAGAAAATGATGGTATTTAAACATGTCTAACAACAAAAAAGAAAGTGGTTTTCATCAGTGCAAATCAAAATATAGAAATGAGTATACTAAAACATCAGAGCATGTTTTAAGATTATCTTTACTTCCAGAGGTGTAAATTTACTTCTTTGGACTACAGAAAATACATGTCACAGTTCAAAGTAACACTGCATTTTGCAAAAGCAACAGGGTAGTGAAAGCCATGTAACTGCTTAACATGCCTATGGTTATGAGCAGGAAGTCATTAAAGCAGGAGCAGTCAATAGATTTTTATTGTCTGTCAACACAAATCACAATCCAGATAATTTATGGAGGCTGTTCACTGAGCTAAAAAGCTCAGTTTAAAGCTAAACACAACAACAGTGATCCTTGATTTCAATAAAGAAATTTAGCACAGCCAGGAAGTTTATTGAGAAGTGCTGGTGAGCACTGTGGAAAGGAATAGAGAGACACACAAACCTAAGGCTGAGAGGTGTGAAGACCTTCCTTTATCACTTCATACTTACCTCTTTTTAAGTACTGCCAACTAAGTTGAGGCTGCAGTGGTTCTTCGAGCTCTCACACAAAATTGCTTTATTTATGACAAAAATTCAGCACATATTAAGAAAAAAAATAAGAAAGAAAGGAGGAGTAAGGTCTGTTGGATCTTAGGAGATTAAATTCGGAGGGGGGGGGGTGGGGGAATGACATGGAATTGACCCTGACTTTTTATTATTATTTTTAAATAACGAAAAAATATCCTCCAAATTTAGCATAAGATATGATGGAGAGGTGTCTGTTCCTTTTACCTGAGAGAGGCAGGAAAATAACAGTAAAAAAAAAATCTCAAGGGAGTGGTGCTTTCAGAAAGAGCAAGCTCACATTGCATGTTTTGGAATGAAAAGTAGGAACATTAAGACTTCTTTCTGCTGTGAGCAGGAACTCTGTCATGCAGCAACAATCCTGGACAACGAACTACAAGTAACTAATATCTTCCAAGGGTGCATAAAGATGAAGAAGAGCGTTGCACTAACCAGCCAGGTACTTTCCTCTGAAGTGTATCCCTTTCTTTTGAAGGAAAGACGGCAGTCCTGCTGCCACCTGGTGGCTCGTATTTAACGCAGCTGCCCTGAATGAAGCATTTTCTTTGAGTGGCTTTTCTTCAGAAACGAGCATCCCCCATTGGGCACCTAATTGCAAACTGATTCAAGCAAGGAATTCAAGCATTAGTTGCTAACTAATGGATGCTTTTGCAAGTAACGGTTGGCTGATTTCTTGACGGTTCGTGTTGGCTTCTATATAGAGGGCATGCTGTGATACCATTTCTTTAATTTTACTAATGTGTAATTGAAAGTGAAGGCTGAAGGAAAATGCTGAAGCAGAAATTTAACACTTTATTGAATTACTGTGTTGGTGACACTACTAATTGATTCTAAGTTACCTGAAGTAATGAGGAAAGTGAGGATAACAAGGATTAAGTAAATCATGGACAAAACAATGTATAAATTAACCTGTGAAAACATTAAATGAAAATAGGGACTTAAACCACAAAAATAGGTCACCAGTGGTCTACTGGAATCAAGTACAGCCTAAGTCTATGAGGTCACAGGGTGCAATACAGTTCAAACTGCAGAATATATCAACCTGGCCTCTATAAAATGGTTCTGTAACTATTATACAGCTCATGGACAACTGAACATGAACAGCAAGATTAAAAATAGGAATCTTTTACTCAGATTCTACGTATTTATTACTCCAGTGATATTCTCACAAAGCTGTCTAAACAGTTCTGGTAACTGAAAAATCTATAGATTAAAAATATTTAGCTCTCTCTTTGCAACTGAAATAAAGAATCCATAGATTTTATAATCTATTAGTCTGTTTTTCTTAAACTCTCACTATTCCAATAGGCATTTACATAGGGCTTGATTTAAGTCTGAGTAGAATTAACCTTTCACAAACTGTTGGAGGAAAAGAACATTTTATAAATCAGGCTATACCTGATTTATCCTGAGCAGTCAAAGGTACAACAGAAACTGCTGGTTTAATGTGAAACTCTCCTTTGAAAACAAGTGATGATTAATCTTACACTTACATTTTACAAGTGCATATACCACTCAAGCAGTTTGCTCACACAAGACAAAACTCTAATACTTTGAATATTACTATGGAATCCACACCAATCACTCATTTTACTTAAATAGTTGGGAAACAGCATTCTTTAAATGTATCAGGATAGTTTAATCCAGAAACGAAATAACCTAGCACTACTGCTACATCATTTATGAAAGTAAACTTTAACACGGTAGCCTATAATTAACATATATTGTTGAACTCTGAAATTTTAAAGAAGTGTTACTTTGCAACATTTGGCTTTTCTTTATTTCCTTATAAAGCTGTTAACATCTACCAACTGCATTCACTGAGTAAATACAGCAGAAGACAATTTTCTGTGTCAAGATGGGGCAAATTAATGCACAAGTCTTTCATTCTACTTTGTTATACTTCTTTGACTACTATGCATCTTCTGTTTACATTAGTACTAATCACAAATGTCTTTCTAATACATTTCCTGTTGACACAGAATGTCAGTCTGTACAAATTGCAGTTTCAGTTGACTGGTTGCAAAATGACTGTCAATAAAGCAAATCTATAACTACTGAAATAACAGAGCTTTAACAACATGTGAAGTAACATAATTTCCCTGTTGGTTTTAGACTTAAACATTTTTACCTATGAACATATACAAACAAATAGCAAAGGATTAGAAGCTTTGTGTTGCTGTTATTTGTAAATATTATCATTTTATACAGAAAACATTGACACTTTGAATAATATTTCTATTCTCACTTACAGAAAAATAGCTGTTTAGGTACTAAGCTGAAGAGGTAACTATGTCAGATGCAGTTTCTATACACCAGCAGAACCCGAGAATAAATTTATAGTGATACCTCTGCAAATTGCAGAGCATAAACTTTCTGAACAATTTCTTTGACTTCAGTCAAACTAGATAATATTGGGGATTAAATTTGTATTTTTAATTTACTCTGAACTTAGACTTATATTCTGAGTGAGGGCATATCGTGGTATGTCATTGCCTATCATGAAGTTTGTCTTTTACTTCTTTTCAAGACTTCTATTTATTCTCTCCTTCCATAAGACTCGCTATCTTGCTCTTTCATTTCCCTATACCTCTTATTCTTCCATATTCAGTGAAACAACTAATAAAACAAATAAATTGATAAAGCAACAGAGAGCATTTCTTTAGGAAGAACTGGTTAAATAAGGTAAGTCACCTTGGCAAGTAGGTTTTTTTTGGTTATTAACCATCGTTAAGAGTCCTAGTATATAAGGAAATAATCTAAAGAAAATCAGTGACTATGGCTTTGAAACATGTAGACATTTCACATTAGAGATTGTGCACTAAGGTAGTTGATTAGCGACGTGTGGTAGCTGGCTCAGACTTTTATGTGCCATCGGGACCAAATAACATTTTCTTCAATATTGCAGAAGAAAGTATTGCCCCATGGCTTCTTTTCTTGTATTTTCTTGTCAATGTACAGCTCTTGGTCTAATTCTCCTTTGAGTAGGAGTTGCCCTTCATATAATTTGTGTGAGGCACCACTTTGATTTTCCAAGATGTCAGGCGCTGTGGAAAATTCTGCACACCATTGCCAGTAGCTCACCAACGATGTGACATGGTTTCTTATGTTAGCTGCAGTCAATGTAACAAATTGTCAGAGACTAAAGATTCTGAACCCGTCACCATTGTCCGTGTTCCGCACACTCTGGTGCAGAGGGAATGAGTGCAATTATAAGAAAAACGTTATTTAATAACATATATAATGAGCCTAGCTTTAGGCTGGGAACACAGCATTAACAGAAGATTTTCCTCATGAATGCTTTATTTCTGCAGGTACTGAGGCAGCTTGCCCAGGAGACATATAGTAAATATCTGGCAAAACAGTTGCGTAGTTCATGAGGATAGAAGAAATGAATATTACAGCCCAGCGACTGAAAAACTGGGACACGGCCTGGCAAGAGAGCTCTTCATTATGTGACTGGCTGTTGGCTGCCTCCAGTCTTGGTCCATCTGTTCTTCCTCCATCCTATCGTGACAGCTTCCACTGTCTTCAACAGCAGTCAGCTATGGACTACTTGATGGCAATGTAGTTTTAAAGAGACTTTGTAACACTGGTGCCAGAATCTGAGATCCTTTAAAAGCACGTTGCAGTAGTGATATTTCTCTAAAAGAGATAAGAAATCAGACAACCTCTTCTTTTGTAGTGGTCTGCATGACTTCCAGCTATATGCAGACACACTATGTTTTTTATTTATTATATTCCTATTGAAAATAAAGAAGATCTATGAGTTATTCAGAGAGTCAGCCTCTGGTATTCAGCTGCTGACCATTGCAGACAGATTACGACATTTTCTATGTCTGGCAGTGAAAGCAAGACTGTGAGAAAGACATCAAAAATTTCCAGCACATTCCTTTTTCTTGTTGCTTCTATTAAACAAAGCAAAAAGTTGCCATTATGATCAAGGACTCTATTTACTTCTACCCAGGACTGAAACGTGTTACAAAGTCTATTTTTTTTTTTGATCTCATTCAGACTGAGGAAGGACAAAACCCCCTTATAAAATAAAAAACCCTAATGCACTCAGTTCACGTTTCTTGTCAAATTTCTGCAGGTAAAATTAAGTTACAGCTATTTTTAAGCTTATAGATAGGCAATGAGACTGAAGAGAGAAAAGGGAAGACAAGTACCCTTGAACACATCTAATCAAATTTTTAAATTTGTGTCATTGCTTCACAAACATGCATTTAAAGACAGCATTTGTCTGAGATTAGTTATTCACAACTAAAATATATTAGCTTACATTCTTGGCTTACTAGAAATCTTTAGACATTTTCTCAGTGCTATCTTCTTAACTCTTCTTACAGGCTTTTAAAAAGGTGCTAAACTGTGTTGGAGTTAATTTTCAGTCTATGCTAAAAATGAGAGTAAGTACTAGGCACAAGGTACTTGTGATTGGGGTCATCACTATAATTATTTTATCAACATAATTAAGTCTCAATCAATTGCAGTCACTAAGCACTGTAGTAAACAGTGCAGTACAAATAACTGCTGAAAGCAATTTAGATAATGCTTCTTGCTAAATTCTACTTCCACCATCAACTGCTCTAATAAAAAGATATTTTTCTGAGAGGCCTTGCTTTGAAAGCTATTTTACACTTTCTGCTCCACAAATACAGTAAAAATAAGCCTTACTTACTTATAGTCAGTTTTCTAGAGCACTTGTAAGAGAGTTATTGTTTGTGTTTACATTAAAAGTCAATAAAAGGGCAAGTATACTTAGAGCATAAAAATGAAAATAATTAACTTCTCCAGCCCACATGTTTTCAAGTGTTTGTTTCAGAGTCTGCCACTCAAACACCTCTCTTTTCAATCCTTTTCTCATGTGCCTGCATGGAACTGATCATAAGATTGAAATTCAGCCTTCAAGAATGTCTCACAGCAGGAAGAATTTAGCATTTGATCTTTTCCTCAGTTCCATGCTGTGAGGAAACTATTTTATTTTACAAAATAAAAAGTTATTTAAATGGTGAAAATCTATATTTAATCTCAGAGGGAAAAAAAAAAAAAGAAAGAAAATACCAAACGAAACAAACAAAAATATCCACCAACTGTGAAATTTAGCCAGGAAAGAGAAAAGATTTACTTCCTGGTTTGTTTGGTTTTTTTGTCAAAAAATAGTCGTATAAAAACAGAGAGTGTGGAAAGGACTGCTTTAAAAAAAAAACAAAAAAGAATTTTTACTAAATGAATGATCATATCATATCAAATTGGACAAACGGCTATCAGGTCCTTGATATATCTTTACAGACGTATCACTTTTCACAATATGAGTGAAAGATCATTGATAAATATCACTGTAGCTTTCATTATTCTTTATTCTTAGTTATATTTTATATTTTTCCTATCAAGCATGGAACAAAGGTGTTCTGTTTTGCTTTGGAGAGAAATTAGTTCATGCTTCCCTTTCATCAAATATCAGCCTAAAAGGGGAGGAGTGGAGTCTGTTCTGCACTAGGGACAATATAAAGACTTACAGAGCTAGTGGGGTTTTTTTGCAAAATCATGTTTCATTTGACAGGAAAAGCAGATGGTTCATATGGTGCTATTACCCTCATGCTTCTGAGTTGTAACTCACAATCTGAAAGCAAAATGTATATACTTGTATATTGGTTAGGCAATATTACCACATATAGCAATATTTAGATGATTAAATTGAATATGGGTTTAGACAGACCAAAATGAATAAATGTGTAAAGACTGCATTCTTAACGCTACAGATACAGGGTTTCCAGCTGGAATTGACATTGGGTCCAACTGTCTTATTCTTTTTGCACCTTTGATTTTCCTCTGCAGCTAAGTTTCTTCTACATCAGAGCCAAAGGTATGTGTTAAAGAAAGTCAAAGTGTGTATTCTGTACTGAAAGCAAATAATGCTTTCTGTTTTAGGAAAATGTTAAACTGCTCAGTGATAGCCGATAACAGATTTTTTTGCCTCTTGCAAGAAACAAGAAGATTTTTATTTACTAGAACTCTTCAGAATGGAACATGAGCAGAAATGTGTATGAAAGGAGATCCTCTGTTGTGGACAGCGAGATAGAAATTCACAGCAAAGGAATCCACTTCCTTATAATTCTCTTTTGCTCTATTTGATTAACTAGAGGAACCCTGCTCCCCTTCTTCTTCCAAATTGTTATGTCAAGGGAATGTGATATTAATTGAAAAATCCTTCCTTCCCCTCAGGTATACAAATAGTCATATGGCAGGATTAATCCTTCCTGTTAATTTGATTACTAATAAAAATTACAGGTTTTATTTATTACTCAGTTTAATAATTAATTTTCCCCATCTGCTATTTAACAGCACATGATTACATTGAGATGGGAATCACAAATATTAAAGGCTGATGGATTTGTGCCAATTTATGTTAGAATAAAATAGGTCCTGTGCCCAAGTACTGTCACATTTTTATTGAAAATACTAGTACAGTACAGTAAAAATAGGACATATTTTCTGGCCTCATAAAAAAAACTTTTAATGTAACATTGGAAATCAACATAAATGGAGTTCAGTGCAGAAATAATTTACTCTACCAGATTTATCATGAACTTAAACAGTGAGTTAAATACCTACTTTATCAGTTCATACTCTGGATGGCCTTTCTCATAGTGCTAATTACAGAGAAGGTCATCACTACTGAAAGAAGAAAATCAGGTCAGTTGAACTAAGAACAGTGTATCTGCTTTAGAGAAAATGTACATACAGTTTTTTTTGATAGATACAGCCTCTATGTATAGATACAGGTTTGCCTCTGTATCTACAGAGAGATACAGACAGAGGCACATATATATATATGTGTGCATATGTACACATACCCAAATTACATGTTCTTATTTCTATGAAGACACAAGGTCCTAATTTCTTACTTTGTACATCTGGAGTAGTGTGGGAAAACATTTTTTTAGTTAATAATATATATTCATTTTTAATTTGATGTTACTTTAAAATTCAAAACTAAGTTTGACTTTGCCAAAAGGCAAATGTAGTAATAAGCTGTCAACTTTCTCACTATTCACAGAATGTAAGCATATGTAAAAGATGCTGGTAATACTAACATTAAAAAAAATATAAAAAATTAAGATCAAGCTGATTTAATTTATATTTATTCAGAAGTAGAAAATTCATTAATCTTGGATGAATACAGCTCGTAGTGAATAACCTCTGTGCAAAGAATTTACTTTTTGGATGACTAATATAAATTGGACTCAAAATCAAAGACCAAAAGAAGATAATTTGTCACTGACGTAGGTCTAGATCATCAGAAAAGGCAGCCATAACAGAGGCAAAATAATTTTTATGGTTGTCTTTTGCATTTCGGAAAACTGAGAATTATTATATTCAATGCTTATGTTGTTTTGTTTTTTTCCAAATAGCAACTTATCTCTTTTTTCCTCCAGAAAAAAAAAAAAAAAAGAGGAAAGAGGAAGGAAGAATGTAGTTAACTCTATATAGAGGAAAATGTAAGACTTAATAGGAGTTCTGATGGATATTCTGACATCTTAAACAATAGCTTCTTAAATACATATGGATTGAATTGATCTCATAAGCATTTTGGGAGAAGGTCTATCTTACTCTATGAAAATCATCCTATTCTTAAAATTATTGTGCAGCAACCTATAGTTTTGAAATTAATTATACTAAGCTTTGGAAAGCATTTATACTGAGTAAGTATTATACTATAGCAGTTGTGTTGTGAATCTAATGTAAAGTACTCATTCAGGAAGCATACGATGTTGGAGTACAGTAATATTACAGAATGTGGCAGGTGTTTCCTCCCCCGAGCTGAGCTGTTGCTAGGCAGATTTCAGGGAATCTGTGACCTGGGCTAATCCGGACTTGTCTACCAGCCCAGGAATGGGACCTGGGCTGGTCCAGACTCATTTACATCCAGGAAGTTAGCCGGCAGCCAACTAGAAGCCGAGATGGCTATGACTGACCACAGTCATCATTGACTAGTCTTTAAAACAGGGTTCTTGCTGGCAGGCGTTTTGGAGTTACCTCGTGGCCCCTGGCCCGCAATCGGGTTGTGAAATCTCCTCCTTGGTCTAGGGATGCCTAGCAAGGACTATCAAAGTGAGCGTACTTAATCTAGATTATCATTCTTTTGTTAAGGGCTAGTGTCTGAGTTTGATTCTTTTCTCAATCAATATCGAAACCTCGAATTTGGAGGAGCTTATATTATGTAAATAAATTTAATTTAATTACACACATGAATTTATTTTTCTAATATGTGCGTGCTCCTTTTCTTCACAGCCAAGGTCAACTTTATAGTGAAATAAAATACCTGGGTAGCTAAAATAGCAGAAACACTGATTCTCCATCATGAAGTTGGAGGAAAATAAAATAATTCTTTGAATTTGTCATGAGAAGTCATCAAATTTTAAAAAAACAATACCTAAAATTAAACTGTCTCTGTAAATCCTTGAATTTTGAGCCTTGTGATTGATGATACAGACAAAGCCCTTTACTTTTTACTTTATTAGCAATTAATTTGTTATTAGTATGCAAAGCCAAACATATAAAATATATAAATATTTTTAATTATCTTTTAAATATTTATTTTATAGAAAAAAGTATTTTCTTACAGTCACGATTGGTGACTTAATAATTTACTATTATTTTCTTATTAAGAATTTAACTGTGTCTTTTCATTAAGAGATTATGCTTGTGCCTTACTAAAAGTAACCCAAAAAAGCAAAAAACCCTTTACCTCATTATTCAGGTTTTATTTAACTTACAAAACATCTTCTAACTGCTGAAGTAGATTTGAAAGTACAAAATTTTATGGTCAAAGTAAAAGGTTCAAAAGAAGGATTTCCATTCAATTGTGTGTGCTCAGTGCATGAGTATCCATTTCTTATCCCTATATTTAACTCACTATCTGAAAAACAGCCATTTATTATCTTTTCAAGGCAGTTTATCTAATCATATTCAGGTACAACTTAGAGGTTGAGCCCATGAATTTCACAGCAAGTTTGTCTGTGTGGGTTTTCGGTTTTAGTTTTTAATATTTTTTTTTAAATATATGCATTCCACTGAGAATTGGAAATGAAGTCTCATTGGCTCAAATGCATTAGGAAAGGTAGAAGAACCTGATATGACATGTCAGATGCTAATCTTTGGCATTGAGCTGACAGAAAAGTATCGAAATGTTCTGCTGGCACACATGAAGGAACAAAGAGATTTGTTTAGAAAAGCAAATACTTTTAAGGATCTGATAATATCGTTACTTAGATGCCTGGATTTTGAAAACACAGTCTGTGCATCAACCACCTGGCTCCTCAGGGAACATTTGTTGGTCGCATGCTATAAAAACATGAACTAAAATGGTAAATAATAGTACACATAAAAGATCCTTCCAAACCCAGGGGTGAATTAATTGTCATGTTGGGAAATACTTTTGAACTCATCCTTATTTAACTGTGGGTATGATGAGAGTTATTTGTATTGGGAAGTGATAACAAGGATTTAAGAGAGTTGTATTGATTATTCGGACTAAAAATAGATAAGTTCTTTGCCATGAGGATGGTGAGACACTTGAACAGGTTGCCCAGAGAGGTGGTGGAAGCCCCATCGCTGGAAGGTTTTAAGGCCAGGCTGGATGGGGCTCTGAGCAGCCTGATCTAATGGGGTTTGTCCCTGCCCATGGTGGGGGAGTTGGAACTAGGATGATCTTTAAGGTCCCTTCCAACCTTGACAATTCTATGGTTCTGTGATAATTGTCTACCAGAATGACTCAGCATGAATTATGACCAGAATGAAAAACATCGATCAAAGCCAATCATCCCAAGATCCTATAAACAGCTATCCAAAATCGGGACCGTTGGAGCTCTCCAGGAGTGCAGTGGGCTGTGTGAGTCAGGATCTCCCCAGTGTTGGGACAAAGGCCTCCCAGGGGAGATTTCTCCTGGAAGGCCTTTTTGAATCATTTTGTTGAATCATTCTGTTGAATTAGCTGATGACAAAGTGCTCATCTTGTGATTTACAAATATTTTTGTAAATCCTAAACTGCTACTAACCTAAAGCAGTCTAACCAAACCTTTATTTGCGACAGCATATCCTAAGTGTATTGCTCTAAACCCTAGCCTTCATTTGTCCTGTACTCTAGTGAGGAGGAGAATTTAAACAGTGTTTCCCTACTTTTTTTAGTTAAAATTTAATGTTTTCTATGAGAATTAAATTGTTTCAAAGGAGATTATCCCTTTCCTATAATATTTTAGTTCTCAGAAGTCTAAAGACACTTGTACTTTATCTTCATAACTGATTCATTTAATCTGCAAAGTAGAAAATGGTAACTAGTATGAACAATTACATATGCAATGTTCCAAAATAAATAGTAGCAATAGTAGCATAATACTAGAAGAAAATCAGTTCCATGGTAAATAGAAACAAATATTTAAATGAGATTGGTTAACTATTGCAAATACGTGATATAAAATGTATAGTTATTAGGTGTACATGTTTATGTGCATGTATGTATAGTACACAGTTATATATAATCTAAGCTCGTATCAAATATTTCACATTATTGAGCTATCCATAACCTTAAGTTTCACAGTATTTTTTACTCATTTGCACATTTAGGAATGGACATGTAAGGTGTAAGCCCGAAAGGAAGTCTAGTCTGTGCTGTTAAATTTGGATGAGTTGGGAATAGAGTAGAGTAGAGTAGAGTAGAGTAGAGTAGAGTAGAGTAGAATAGAATAGAATAGAATAGAATAGAATAGAATAGAATAGAATAGAATAGAATAGAATAGAATAGTTCCACCTGGAAGGAACCTGCAGTGATCATCTAGGCCAACTGCCTGACCAGTTCAGGACTGACCAAAACTTAAAGCACGGATCCTTTCCTGTTAATGACCTCATTAGTATCTCCGACTAAATTTATTTCAATAATTTATTATTGCAAGGCTGTTGTACAATAAGCTTTGCTGATCTCAGCTTGTGTCTTCACTTAAAAGCATTTTTTAAATAATTATTCTCTGAGTTTTCAGTCATATGCTTGTCCTGGGTTTGAGCTAAACCCCAGTCC